>NC_057810.1:552069460-552071990 GCF_018294505.1 Triticum aestivum | reverse complement strand
TGTCTCCCGCGCTGCCGTGCCGCGCCTTGCCGGCCGCGCCTCCTCGCCCCGCCGCCGTCCCAGCCCGCCGCCGGCCGAATCCGGCGAGATCCGGGCCGGGGTCGCCTCCTTCGACCTCCCTGGCCGCCTCCTTCATCCTCCGACGAAGCTCCGGCCAGATCCGCCCCGCCTCAATTTCCGTGTAGAGTTGACCTCGAAATCCCTAAGTCCCAGATTTTTGCATAATCATGCCAACTTCATCGCATCGTATCTCTGCACTCGTAGCTCCGTTTTGTGCGTGTAATATGTCAAATTGTTCGTCTCAACGAGTACTTCATTTCATTCCATTGCATCATATTCATTTGAGATCATCTTGATGCCTGAATCATCGTTGCAAGAGTACTTCATAATGTTTTCTGCTGTCTGTTAACAGAACGAGCACTCTTGTAATTTTTGCCATGATTGATGTTTGCATCCTATGAGGTTGATGTCTACATGTGTTTTGATCTATGCCATGTCTTCTTTACAGAGGTGCTTACCATGTATTTTTTTGATCAATGTGGTGACTAGCACAAGCATGCAAACTAGGCATCGTGATGTTGCTGATTTTAGTCCATGTTCTGCTGTTATTTTGATGCCATGTAAACTTGATGCTACAGAGAGATCCATGCATATTTTGAGATACTTCAGTAAGGATGTTTTGAACATGTGGTTTTTTTATATCCATTCCTGCCCTTGGTTGCAATTATGGAGTAGTCTAGCATGTCATTTTCGTGCTCTACGTTTGCTTCAAAATGTTTCCTGACAGATTGTTTACATGT
The DNA here is from genome assembly GCF_018294505.1 of Triticum aestivum. Taxonomy (NCBI): domain Eukaryota; kingdom Viridiplantae; phylum Streptophyta; class Magnoliopsida; order Poales; family Poaceae; genus Triticum; species Triticum aestivum. The sequence continues at coordinate 552,071,190 of NC_057810.1, read as the reverse complement.
TATTCAATTTTGCCAAGGTTGTTGTAGTTGATCCTTGCACCCTATGAACTTGCTCTTGCCATGCTTAGCTTCACAAACATGTCTTCTTACTGTTGGTTGCCTTGCCATGCCATGTATTGCTCTGTGGTGAGTGGTTCAAGCTCATTTACATGCCTTCATAATTCTGTTTCTGCCATGTTTGAATCTGTATTATAACTTGCTATGTTTACATGGGTGCCATCATATTTTCTGATCCATTTTGGCTTATGGTCAGTAAAGGACTCTTCTTCTATGCAATTAGTAGATTAATGCCATGCCTTTATTTTCCATGATAAGTTCCTGTAACATGTTGTTTGATAGCTCTAAACATTGCAACCTGATGTTATTTTCTGCAAAGTCCGAACTGTTATTATTTGCAATCTTGCCATGTGTGTTTGAGCATGTTCTATTGATTTCTGGAGATAGCTCAGTGTTCATGTTTTGTTATGCTTTACCTTTACATCATGACCATGCCTTTTGTTTTCATGTTGAGATGATGTAGCATGTTGTTTTGATGCTTACAAGATGCCTAGTTGCTGTTTTGGACAGATTGTTGATATAACTTGTATAGTGTGTGTGTGTGTGTGTTGAACCGTTGCTCCATTTTGAGTGTGCTTTATATGGAACTTGCTTAGAATTGCATGTAGTTTCGTATTATCATGTTGCATCCTTTTTTTGAGGTGTTTGCTTGATGTTTGTATGCATTTTGCATCTATGCCATGTTTAACTTATTTTGCTCATATCTTCTAGGCCGTAGCTCCGAACTAAGTGAACTTTATATGTAACTTGACTAGAATCTCGTGTAGATCATCTTGGTGCATCTTAACTTGTTGTTTAACAACTTGAACATAAGGTTTATCCAGATCTGGACCAATTTCTAAATATGCATATGAGGACTTACCGGAATTGTTATATGTTGTTCCCGGCCTCATTTAAACTTGCTTTGATGTGTTGCTCTTGTTTGCATCATCTCTTGCCATGAGTAGCTTCATGTAGTCTTGTCTTGCATCATACTTGTTGTGCATCATGCCTTGTTCATGTGTGGTGTGTTTACCATGTTGTGTGCTTCTTCTCGATAGTTCCCGTTTCGTTGCGATCGTGAGGACTCGTTCGTCTACGCTTGGTTCGGCTTCATCCGTTCGTCTTATTCATGGACTCGTTCTTCTTCCTTGCGGGATTTCAGGCAAGATGACCGTTACCCTGGATCTCACTACTATCATTGCTATGCTAGTTGCTTCGTTCTATCACTTTGCTGCGCTACCTATCACCTGTTTATCGAGCCTCCCATATTGCCATGAACCCCTAACCTTTGACACCTTTCCTATGCAAACCATTGATTGGCTATGTTACCGCTTGCTCAACCCTTCTTATAGCGTTGCTAGTTGCAGGTGAAGTTGAATATTTCTCCATGGTGGACAGGATTTTGGTTGGGATATCACAATATCTCTTATTTAATTAATGCATCTATATATTTGGTAAAGGGTGGAAGACTCGACCTTATGCCTGGTGTTTTGTTCCACTCTTGCCGCCCTAGTTTCCGTCATACCGGTGTTATGTTCCCGGATTTTGCGTTCCTTACGCGGTCGGGTGATTTATGGGACCCCCTTAACAGTTCGCTTTAAATAAAATTCCTCCAGCAAGGCCCAACCTTGGTTTTACCATTTGCCTCACCACCACCTATACCTTTCCCTTGGGTCGGCCAACCCGAGGGT
>NC_057810.1:551796446-552069215 GCF_018294505.1 Triticum aestivum | reverse complement strand
GGGTTGGTTTTACTCGTAGCTTGACTTATCCGGTGTTTCCCTGAGAACGAGATATGTGCAGCTCCTATCGGGATTGTCGGCGCATCGGGCGGCTTTGCTGGTCTTGTTTTACCATTGTCGAAATATCTTGTAAACCGGGATTCCGAGTCTGATCGGGTCTTCCTGGGAGAAGGAATATCCTTCATTGATCGCGAGAGCTTATCATGGGCTAAGTTGGGACACCCCTGCAGGGTATAATCTTTCGAAAGTCGTGCCTGCGGTTATAGGCAGATGGGAATTTGTTAATGTCCGGTTGTAGATAACTTGACACCAGATCCGAATTAAAACGCATCAACCGTGTGTGTAGCCGTGATAGTCTCTTTTCCGCAGAGTCCGGGAAGTGAACATGGTTTTGGGTTATGTTTGATGTAAGTAGGAGTTCAGGATCACTTCTTGATCATTGCTAGCTTCACGACCGTTTTGTTTGCTCTCTGCTCGCTCTTATTCGCGTATGTTAGCCACCATATATGCTTAGTCGCTGCTCCAACCTCACCACTTTATCCCTTCCTTTCTCATTAAACTTTGCTAGTCTTGATACCCATGGTAATGGGATTGTTGAGTCCTCGTGGCTCACAGATTACTACAACAACAGTTGCAGGTACAGGTTATGCGATGATCATGATGCGAGAGCGATGCTTGCTTGTTTTGAAGTTCTTCTTCTGCTTCTTCAATCAGGGGATATGTTCCAGGTCGGCAGCCTGGGCTAGCAGGGTGGATGTCGTTTGAGTTTCTGTTTATGTTTCATCCGTAGTCGGGTGGTGCTCTTATGTATGATGATGTTGTATTCGTGTGGCATTGTATGCCTCTTGTATGTATCCCCAACTATTATGTAATGTTGATGTAATAATATCCACCTTGCAAAAGCGTTACAATATGCGGTTCTATCCTTGGTGGGACCTTCGAGTCTCTTTAGGATAGTATCGCATATTGGGCATGACATCAAGCCCACGTCTCTCCACGCGGCTGCGTCTATATAAGTGTGTTGTGTCCCCTAACCCTAGCCGCCACGATCAGATCAAATCTGCTCCACACGCACCATCCACCATCGTTCCTTTGCTGCTGCTGCCGTCGGTGACTCCATCCCGTCCGCCGCGTACACGGTCGACGGGAGAGCAGGTCTCCGAAACTCCGTCTCTCTGGTTCCTGTACGGGAGAGAGACGAATAGGTTTTTGGGAAGCGACTACGTGATTGCTCACCTCCGATCCACTACTTCCTCTACGTCCGCGCCGTCTCCGTCATCACCATGTCCAGCGACGCCGAACGCGCCGCCGCCGAGAAGACCGAGGCCGACAAGAAGACCGCCGAGGACGCTTCTGCTGCTGCTACCGCGGCGGCGGCTTCTGCATGGCCTACTGGAGGGTATACCGCGTTTATCCCTCTCATGATAATTTCTGTATTAGCAGTGCTAGCATCATGTGTACATTTGTCTATTATTTGCGTAGTACGTGCTCGTTTAGATCAGTACCAGTATGTTGTTAGTTCCGTCAATGCCATGTCAGTGCTTATGGATTAAATTAGTCGAAAAATTGCCTATTTTCTTAGCAATATATACATGCGGCGGCGCACCGGCCCGGGCCACGGCGGCACATGGGTGGGCGGGCTTAAAGAAGCCGATACAACAAAACACCGGGCGTGAGGAGGATTATACAAAGTACATCCACATTAAATACTCGAGCTAGCTAGCTGATTGAGCTGCCGATCCTTGCCGTAGCTGTGTCTCCTCTGTTCCCGGAGCGAGCCTGATGAACTCGCCTGCCAACTCCATCACGGGTATCGGGCAATCGGGTTTGCATACTCAGTGGAGCTCCGGAATGAAGGAGTGAAGGAAGGATTGTGTGCTCAGTGCGGATCCAACTGAACTGAAGGAAGAGGCATGGCGACCGTTTGGGTTGCGGGGAGGCAGGGAGCAGAACGTGCGGCGGAGGCGACGGGCTCTCCCACGCGCAGCAGATTCCCGACCCCTCTCTTCTCAGCTAAATTTCATGTTTTGACCCTTTTCCAAAACTTGATAGAGATCTGACCCTGCTTTATGAAATTTTTGGAATCTGACTCTTTCCTTACCGCCAAGGTCCCTGGAGGTAGGGTTGCACACCCTATCAGAAATTTTTCATAAGTATGAAATACAGTGCATGCTCACACCTACCGCCGGATACCTTGGCGGTAGGATTGTAGAGGATACCGCCAGCCTGTTTGGCGGTAGGGATATTTCCTACCATCAAGGACACTGACGGGAGCCTGTTACACCCTACCGTCATGGACTTTCGCGGTAGCAAAAAGGCCAGATCCCGAAAATTTTACAAACTAGGGTCATATCTCGATTATCTTTCAGAAAAGGGTCAAAACACAAAAATTTGCCTCTCTTCTCGTGTGGTCATGTGATTTGCCTTGCCCTCTCTTTATTGCGGCCATGCAACGCAAATGGGTTTTCTACATTTCCTACTTCATGCATTTTTTTTCTTTCAAAGAACATGTAGAGCCTTTGCTAGTTGCTCCTTGAAGTGAGAAAATATTGTAGAAGCGGTGCATCGGTGTGAATAAGTTATTAACATTCATTTTATTTGCATTGCCCTCTCTTTATTGCGGCAATGCAAAGCAAACGGATTTACATAGTACAGTGTACTAATGCCTTGATATCTTTCTAAATTCATTATTTTCTTTTGAGAACACGTAGAGCCTTTGCTAGTCATTCCTTGAAGTGAGAAAATATTGTAGAAGCGGGGCATCGGTGCCACGAAGCTATTAATATTCATCTTTTTCTTTTACCCGCAAAATAAACATTCACCTTTTTTAATTTTTGGCCATTTATTGATATTTGTCTTACACCGGTATCAGATATAACTAGTCATAAATAGATGCTCGCCTATTATTTCATCTAAAATATATAAAACCAACTGATTGCAAAATCAAGGACACAAAAACCCCGCAGAGACATGAAGTCCCAACAAGAAGTAAGAGGAAAAAATGTTCAAAAAAAGCAAGAGGGATACAAACCGTCTAGAAAAGAACACTCAAGACATCATGATGCCAAGACTAGGCTGGCACTCATTCTGTGCGAACAGGTATTTGATGGCCAGCTCTAGGGGCGTACACACCGCCATGACTATAGTAACTCCAATGTAGTTATTACATCTGCAATGTAGCGAGCAAAGTTCAGAGTCTCAGCCTGGACTCTATAGGAAAGGAAAACAACACAATGGAAATATAAACCTATCTAAAGCCTCGGAGAAGATTCCTGCCAGGCAATCCTAAGTAGCTCGCCCCACCATTAATCCAGCAGTCGTACACTTTCAAGTAATAGAGTTGCTTGAGCATCAAAACACAGGATATTCCATTGAGGAATCAGAGAAATGAACAAACCCGGGATCCACTTCACGCTTCACCATTTTCGCCCCTGAAATGCTAATTCATTGCATAAATGCCATAAGCCCCAGAAGATGGCAGATGTAACCAAATTATTTGCATCAGATTTTCCTTTATGCCTCCAGTAAGAGTGCAACGAATCAAATGAACATGGAACAATAAGTTTGCATTGGAGAATATATGGTTGCATTGGAGAATTAGTTTTCCTCTTATGAAAAAATGGCGTTGTTCCTCTAAAGCAAAGGTAGCAACATAGGACCGCATACCGTCCAGACTAAGAGTCCTCAAGTTTGTATTAATCATTTCAAGTGATTACCAAACATGTTAGCAATGATTTGTGGAGGACATAAGTTAATTGGGTGCCACCCTAGATGAAGAAATTGCAGTAAAAAAGATTTTCAATAGTTCCACTATAGTTGTAGAAGCAACATTTTGAGATGGAACTGAGGAGGTGTCAGGCGGGAGTATAACTCATCAGCGGTAGATACACACCGCCCTATTCCTAAGTTCGTTCTAGAGATGGATATCTTATTCCTCATTTCCTCTCATGCTCTTCATATTTCAATTATTTATTTTTCCTACTAGTGATGCCTTCTCATTCCTCGAAGATGTCAATGTTGCATAGAAGGAGGGCAAGGAATAATTGGTCTTTCAAGAGCATGGGGTGGCGGTTGACACAAGGTGCGGCAGCTGCACCACGTGGGAAAATTGGTGCATACTTAGCAAAAAATTACATTGTTATAACCTGGTCAATTAGCACAAGATAAGAGTAACTAGAAAACATATCAACTAGAATTTAACAATATTTCATATTCTGTTATAGCCCATTTTATAATTTTGGTCGGTATGTCTATTTATTACCCTTGGCAAAAAAATCATTTTTCTAATTTATTCATGACATATTCAGTCAACATATGAACTTTATGAGTAGATTTAGCAATTACACTTGACAAAATTAACTACATTTTGTACTTTTTCATAACTAATTTATGTCGAGAACCGTGCCTAGCTCGAGTGGCTAGGGTTGCACTGATGCACCCAACCTTCCGCACTTTTATCACATTTCTAATTAAAAAACTTATTCTGCCAATTTACTACTTCAATTAATATATTTTTCTATTACAATTAGCAAAATCAATCACCATTTTTTACTTTTTTATAACTCATTCCACTCATATTTTTTTAAATTAGTATGGTTTTATATTACACTAAGCAAAATTAACCACATAATGTTAGAAATAAAATTTAAGATTAAACTTTTCTTGTCATACAATTTTGTTGTTTATCTTTACAATTATACACGCTTGAGACTTAAATCATAACTCTTAAGGAATGTTAGATTAATTACTTCTTGTGAGCACATTTTCACTTAAAAATTATTGAATTGAATATTCCTAGTATGAGAAAGAAAAAGAGCAAATCACATCTCTCAATGGATAAATTTATGCATTAGATGAATTATATATAATTGGTTGGAGCATATGGTCTAATAAATCTCTATGTAGATGTTTCTAGGGTAAATGTTTGTCAATTTTAGGTGCAAGCCAATAGAAAACTCAAAAGTGTACCTATCATTAACAAAAATGATTTGTCCTCAAATCATTGACATTACTTTTTCATTGCTTCTTATATGTGGTTGAATTAGCCTCCTTGATGTTCTAGTAATATGCTCATGTTCTATATTCAATTGTATGGTATAAATGTTTTCTCATGATTTGATCTACTATATGCATAAAACAATGAAGTCGACCTCCGAATATTTTGTGACCACCTCTTCCTCTTAAGTCACTTAAAACCAACTTACTAACTGGCCAAAATTTGTGTGTCCATGTGTTGAGTAAAAAAACAACCTATATTGCCCATCTAATTCCATTGAAGTTGGTTCTTCATGGTTAAAATGACACCCTAGCGACACAAGCGGAGAAAAATATATGTTTTTTTGTATAATATAAGCTTGTGTAATATTTATTTTGAATAGGAGCATCAAAGTAGACTAATATATTTGTGATTTTAGTGAAAATTACATCCAAATGAACCACGCTCATAGATCAAATGGATGTTTGAATGGATGGAACATAAGTAAATGCAAGCCGCCAATTTTGTTCCTGTTAGGTCTCTACAAATTGTTGGGGTCATAGCAGAAATTAAAAAATTTCTGCGCATCACCAAGATCCATGTATGGAGTAACTAGCAACGAGAGAGAAGGGAGTGCATCTTCATACCCTTGAAGATCGTGAGTCGGAAGCGTTGCAAGAACGCGGTTGGAGGAGTCGTACACGTAGCGATTCAGATCGTGGCCGAATCTGATCTAAGCACCAAACAACGGTGCGTCCACTACTAGGAAAAGGCCTTCTAGTGGCGCAACAGTTTTGCCTACTAATTGCCCAATACTGGTGCGCCACTAGCACCACACCATTAGTATTAAATACTAATGGCGCACCACTAGCACCATGCAGTGCGTCATTAGTATAGCCCAACGTGCGCCATTAGTATACCTCCCAAGGGGCCATATTTACCCATGTGCTTTGGCATACTAATGGCACACTTGGGGGTGATGCGCCATTCGTATCCTTTCTGCAGAGCGCCATTAGAGTGCTGAGTGGTGCGCCATTAGTATGAATATTAGGGATTATTTTTTATTCTTTTTTGATATTTGCATAGGTTACAAAATATATTATTGGACAGAACATAGACAGCACCACACAGCAACAGCAGATTCATCGAATACAATAAAAGATTAGTCTCCGAATACAATTCATCATATTAGTCTCCGAATTCAAAAGACCGAACAAACATAGAACATTACAAGTCTCGAGACCACGAGTAGCAAGTTTATCTTCACATTACAAGTCGATATCGATCATCTAAACTACCATCACATAGAAGAGAGTTGCGGTCATCACGATGAGCATCATCGCGATGAAACTGGTCTTCATCCGGTTCCTCCAACGCTCCCTCCTCTCTCCCGCTAGATAGCGCGCGTATCTAGATTCTGCCTCCGCCCTAGTGGTGTACCCTTTGTAACTGTTACCGCTGAAATGGTGAACCTGTCTCCGACACTCCTCCCTGTCGTCGTAGACTCCGGGAACCTTACCCTTGTACAGGACATACGACGGGATCTCTATGCACTAGACAAACAAAATGTTAGTAGAAATTCACAGACAATACATAAGCAATATATAAGTATGCAAAAAAAGGATTGGAAGAGAAAAGCAAGACATTAATAGCACGATTCATGGTCCTACTAATAAATAGCATCGATTACATCTAAGTTGAACGACTGTCCAAACCAAAGAGGCATACACGTTCATTAAAGTTTAATAACAACATGAGCTAATCGATGTTTCAAAACTACACATAGCATCACTACTTTCGACTCGACTCATGGGACCGGGGCGTGGATGAAGCCGTCGTCTTTCGTGATGGTCATGAAATCGCGAGCGTTGTCAGCCTGCATTTGTAGCGTTGTTTCAATCTCACTGTTGGACGGTTGATATCTGAGGTAGAACTGCCCCGAGGTACGAAGGACATCTTGATGGATGATTTTTGCAAACTCCGACTGGATGCGAAAGAATTCTTGTCTGATGTTCGCGTCCTGGATTGTCGACAAGCTTGCGGCATAATATTTGAGATTATTTGGTAGCAGAAGGTGATTATGGTCCCGTACAATCGCCCGCATGTGACGGAGGGCGTAGTAGGCATCCTTCTGACTGCTAGGCGGCTTCTTGACGCAGGGGAACATCGTGTTGTGGGTGAACACGTGCTTGCCGTACCTATGAACTGGCCTCTTGAAGGTGCCTCCAGATGTGGCGTAGCCGGGGAGAGCATCATCAAGAACTTTCTTGATATTTGTGTAGTCTATCTTCGACTCATGGACCGGGTCGAAATACGTGGCCATGGAATATTTCAGGCTTAAGAGGATGAGTGTGCAATGTGTGTCACTGCACAAAACACGGAATGTTAGAAAAAAATTAACGATCGAAATCTAAGAAATCATATGTTACGTGGCGGTGAGGGGATGACTTCCTCGGGAAAGTAAGGCACGAGGAAGTTATCCTTATCTGGGTTTGCCAGAATGACGCCTTCGAGGTGTGAACTCGCAAATTGCCGGTCCCCAGCGCTGCCCAAGGTCTTGGCACGCATTGAGAAGGGGTCGACTATCCCGATGTCCGGGGTCTTGTCTCTAATGATCCGCATCTCCATACTCAGTGAAAACAGCCGAACGAAGGTGTAGTGCAGCGGATGAAGGTTAAACATAGTGAAGATGTCATCAAACCGTAGGACGATCGTACCCCCGACGGTGTTATCCACAAAGCCCTTGCCCTTTGGCACCTTGGCCACGAAAACCGGGTATGCCACATCATTCTGGGAGAGACGCCGCTTCTCCAAAGAAAGAACATTGTCATGCAGACTCCGCATAGCACCGGTTGCAGCATTGAGCATATTTGTTGGTAGCATCGCCCTACCCGCCACATGCACCCTCCTCGAGATATCCTTAGGTGAAGGTGGCTTGTCCTGAGCACGGATCGTACTCGGTGCCGGCTGGCTCGCACCGGCGCCCTTGTTAGTCTTTCGTTTCCGTCCCTTCTTCTTGATCTGTTGTAATGGGATCGAGTTCTGCTCACAGACCGCCTTCTTGAGCGTGTTGGGGCTAATAATATTTCGCACCTCGGCTATCTGAGGCTCGGTGAAGGCGGCAGCTGGAGGCGTCTCCTGAGAACTGAACGCCAGATGATGCTTGTTGCAATTGGGTTTCTCCGTGGTACCAGCTAGATTGCGGTCGTCTTTTTCTGGGTTGGGTTCTTGAGAAGGAGGCCCGCAGAATTTGTCATCGTACCCATGTTCGGCAAAGTACTTATCGACATTGGTAAATGTACCGTCATCGTTGTCGTCGTCGTCCGGATCCTGTGCCATATACATGTCCGGATCCTGTGCCATAGAGATGTCCGGCATGTTCGGTAGCATTGCGGCGTTCTTGCCATGGCTTGGTGCCGGCACGACTGACGGTCTTGTCTGTGGGGTGGTGTCCCCCGCCCCCAAACGAATCTAGCTCTTTGGCCAAAGCAAGGGCCAGCTTACGCAGGCGCTGAGGGTCATCACATCATCTTCGTCGGCCCCAGCAGGTCGAATCGGAGGTAACAACGCGTCGCAGCCTGGCAGCACCCGAACCAGTTCAACCCTATACACGGTGGGTGGCATCGGATTACCGTGGAACACGGGGTTGCCCAGTTGAACGATTCTGCCCTTGGTGACATCGATCAACTCGCCACCACGAAGTGCAGGAGAGTGCATGGAACATCGGCGGCGCCCTGCGAAAACATGTAGGGCGTCAGGGATGCCCAGTCAAAGGCAAGGAGATGAAGTCATCGGCCGAGAGGCTTAGTTACCGTGATGTCGTCGAGCTCGGCTAATGTCGAGGCACCGCCAACGGCGGGCGTCCAACTGACGGAGGGGCCGCTTTCTGGCGAGGTTTCGGCCAGCGTACACCTGGGTGCATTATGCTCCAATGCCCGTGCCGGCGCTGGAGACACGAATACCGCCTCCACCGGAGACACCAATGGCGCCGCCTGCGCGTTGTGCGAGTTGCTGGCCGTGAAGCTGGGAATCGGGGGTGGCCCCTATTGGCCCCCCGCAATCCACGTCGTCAGCCCCTGAATCAAGGTAGGCACCATGGCGGTGAGCGTCGTTCCCAGTTGTTGTTGCACTTGCTCTTGGATAATCTCTGGAATTCGCGCCACTTGTGCCTTGAGTTCTTGAACCTCGCGCGACTGGCTTTCCGAGCTGGTCTTTCTCTCCTTTCGCCCACCAGTGGTATAGTATGACGACCATTTTGTGGACAAACCTTTGCCGGCCACACGACCAGCTGACGACGGCTTACTGAGCTTATCCTTGTTTTTCATTATGTTCAACGCCTTATTTAGAGTGATGTCCCAAGCAGGAGAGCTCTGAGACGACCCCGCACTACTGCTTTCAGTCTCCTACGGAAGGAATGTGAACCATTTAGAAATTTGGCTTCATTAATTAGAATGCAACCATATGGAGCTAATTACGTGGGGGTGTATTCCTTACCAGAACAAGCTCAAGCGCCCCAGTCTTCGGATCCGTGGTAAGCTCCTTTGTTACCGGGTCCTCCTTGTACTGGGCCCTGACAAAGTTCCTGGTCTGCTTGTCATGGTATTTCTCGAAGCGGGGTGGTAGGCCTTGCTCGGCACGCTCCACGTCCTCCTTGTCCCATATAGGCTCCGCCACTCTGTAACCGTCGGGACCGAGTTGGTGGACCCCTAAGTTCAACTGCCGCATTTCTTTCCCCCACTGACTTGATTCGGAGGTTGCGCTGCTCTCACACTTGATCTTGAACTCCTTGTAGTCATCTTCGCTGATCGAAGGATTTTTCGCCTTGATCTTCTCATAACTATCACCTTTTTCAATCATTGCCTTCACCATGCTTCTCCAACTAGACAGGGCCGTGCTCATCCTCGTGAGGGCAGCACTGTTCACTTTATTCCCTGAGAGGCATGTGTTTGCAAAGTCAGCGGGGAACTTGTATCGTTCATGCAGCTTCGTGAAGAAGAGGCCACACAAATTCCCTCGGTCCTTATGCCTTAGGTTCTCGGTGTTGAACGAGACGGTGCTCCGGAGAATGCACCCGAGTTGAACCGTGTACCCCTTGACTAATTCTTTGGGCGTCGTTGGATGCCTGTCGGAGTTCACTTCAGTAAATTCCTCCTTGACGGTGTCGAGCATGTACGGGCGCCGGTCCTTCCGTTGCCTCTTCGGTTGGCTGCCATCTGTGCGTGCACCGCCATCATCAGTGGTGGCATCCTCGGCGGCACCATCAGTGGTGTCATCCCCGACGCCACTAGGGGTTATGTAGTCAGGATCGGTGTCTTCCGCGGCATCCTCATAGCGGTGAGGTTCTTCCTCCATCTCCTGGGACAGCTCCAAGAATTGCTTGCCGCCTGAACTGTCGGCCTCATCGTTGTGGGCCATGTTTCGCTCTAAATAGGAAAAAAGTTTGGTCAAAAAGTTGGTTATTGTCAAGGAACAAGATCATGGTCTCATCATTTAGGGTTTGTCGACTCCGAGGCATCCTACAAGCTAAGCTTTTATCATTTAGGGTTTGTCGACGCCGAGGCACCCTAAAAGCCTAAGCGTACATCATTTAGGTTCTCATCGACACCGTGGCACCCTAAAAGCCAAGGTTTTATCATTTAGGGTTTGTCGACGCCGAGGCACCCTAAATGCTATGTTAAGTATTCATCATTTAGGGTTTATCGATGCCGAGGCACCCTAGGTTGACTGATATATATGGGTATCTTCTAATAATATACCCTATCAAGAAAAGGGAAGGATAATTCTAAGTTGGGCCTAATCACTTGGCTCTATTGCCACCTATGGTTTAATGCAGCAAGAATGGCGGGGCAGTTGATCCTACTTAATTAAGTACTAAGATACCCCGGCCCATGCATTAGTCGCAAGTACCCCATATGTCCTATTTTTAGCAAAGTCATGCTAAAATTCATGGAAAATTTCAGCATGACCTTTGCTGAAAATAGGACATATGGAGTACCCGAATTTGCCGGAACGGAAGTTAATCGACATTCCGGAAAACTCAAGGGCCTCTCGGGGTACCTGCAAAATCATTATCCTCGTGTAATGAAGTCGCCAATGGGTCATTTCAGAAGATCACAAGTAGCATCATCACAAGTACAACATCATCACAAGTACAACAGCAGCAGCAGTGAATACAGGCATAACAGCAGCAACAGCAAGTTTATTCTTCTTCTTCATAAACATTAATTGGTGTGGGTGACTCTATCTGCCCTCTAATGACTCATTCAACTTAACAGGACAACCCACAAGCATTTTTTTGATTCCAACAACTGTTGTAAAATACATCCAGCAAAGGTGCTCTAAAATCATAAATACTACCCCCCCCAATCTTTAGCTCAATTATGAAAATACATGGTCTTCTAGTTACAATACTACCCCCAACAGTTAAGATCCCAAGTGAGTAACACACTTTGGTCTTCTAGTTACAAAACAAATCTAGAAGCCATAATCATATCAAAATTTCAAACCACACACTTACTTTCAAATATCAAATTAGGAACATTTTGAGACATAGGAAAACAGTGTACATCTGAAAATGCTGCTAACTATGAAGAAAAACAAGAACACTATGTAATACATGATTATTCAGTTAAGACAAGAGAAACCATCTGCAACTACTACTGTAAATAATACACCTGTTAACACGTTTCTGAACATACATCCAGCAAGTTTTAGTAGACCAGAGAATATCCCTACAGTAGTGCCCTCCAACAGTAATTCTTGCTTGCAGTAGTTTTATGGAATACTGCAATTTTGCAAGTTTAAAGTAAAACGTTTCAGTTAATGCAAGTACTCCTCTTGCTCTCTACTTTCTCTCTTCTCTTCTTTAGTTAATTAACTGAATTTTACTGATGTTGTTGTTAACAGAATTTTACTGATGTTGTTGTTGACTTGCTATTAATGAACAGTGGCCAAAGATATAGAAAACTCCATTGCAAATGTGTCATGTTAATAGAACAACTAATGGAAGTAAACTACTAGCAGGCTCAAAAGTCAAGTAAACTGAAGATTGACCTTCTGAAGGTCTAAGTATGGTTGTGCTGTCAGGTTATTACTAGCAACAACATGGAAGTAGACTTGATGACCGCGTTCGTCAGGCACAAATATGTAAGAAAGGAGCAAGTGCATCTACTTATTGGAACAAGCCTAACAGTGGGAAAGCTACAAACTTCTAATGATCGCGTTCAGATAAAAGATTGCAACCAAGCAGATCTGGAAAATGTATTATCAACTATAAAATATGGGTTGCAAACCAAACAACTAAGCACACTTAGTCAGATGATAACTATTGCAAACCAAACAAGTAAGCAGAGCACATGTATATATTTGTATCACTGTCTTGGAGCCAACAAATGCCTCATTTTTTCTCCAACTGCGATCGAACCTATTACGCAGAAACACAAACACAGAGATACATGTAACTAACGAGGACAGACAGACAGTGTAACAAGGACTTTATTTGTTTCATTCTGAAAATATGCTGCCATTATGGAAACTTGGATGAGTGTTTTTCCATGGTTTTTGAATGAAAACATTATGACAGCTTGCAAACACAGGACCATGTCATTATCATGGCAGTCTACTATATATTTTTATGACAAAATACATCATTATCAGGGCACATTATGGCCATTTTCTTACATGATGCTAACTGTACCTAACTGAATTTTTTGATAGTAGCTAACTGTATTTTTGGACAGTTAGTAATTTGTTAAGGCAGTGTTAAAATTCAGACCATTTAGTTATGACAGTGTCAAAAATTCGGAAAAAATGGAGAAATCCCAGAGACTATAGTTGCCAAACAACTTGCACCTCAGCAAGCAGGGTTTGAATATCATTTGTTCAGTGTTCCCAATATTTTACTGCTGTCTAATCCTATCAAATACAGTATATACTACACCTCAAAAGTGTAGCTTGCTTGCTTGCAAAATATATTTGTCTGAACCCTGACTGCAAACTAAATTTCTTCTGAACCCCATACACTGTCTCGAAAAATCTACTCCTATGTAGAACAAAGAGGGAAAGATCATGACAGGCAGACGCAGATATATGCATGGCATGACAGGTGAACATATTTGCAGAGTTCAGATGCACCATAACAACGGTGTCGGTGTCGCCACGGTCGAGGGGAGGGAGGGAGGGAATGGGAAGGGTGGAGAGGGAGGAAGGAGGAAGGAGGAGAGGTACCTGGGCGGGCGCGGCCGATCACCGGAGGGGTCGGGGTAGGGGTCGGCGAAGGGGTCGGTGTCGGGTCAGCGGCGGTCGTCGTCCTACACCCCGTGCCCGGACTGAGGTAGAGGCGGCGCATGGCAGGGGACGACGCGGGGAGGCTGTCGGCAATGGCGATGGGAGGGGAGGGCAGGGCAGGGGCTGACTGGGGGGGGTCGGCGACGGCGAGGTCGGGGCCGGGATGAGGTAGAGGCGGCGCGCGCGGGTTAGGTCAGGGGCCGACGCGGGGAGGCTGTCAGCGACGGCGAGGTCCTGGAGGCATCGGCGATGGCGGAGCTGCAGTTGTGGGGGCGCGGGGGCGGCGACAGCGTGGGTCGGGGCAGGAGGGGGAAGTGGATCTGGCGAGAGGGAGGGACGAAGGGGTCGGGCGAATTAGAGCTAGAGGTGTCGGGGGGATGAACCCAGGCACGCAACGGAACCCGGATCTATTTCAAAAACGGCGGGGCCCCATCGCCCCGCAAACCGGTGTGCGCCAGGCCGGGTCACTCGACCCGGCAAGGCGCGCAACCCGGCCAAGACCCTCGACTCGGCAAGGTACGTCGACCCGGCCGCAGCGGCTGGCGCAAGGCAACTCAGCCCGGCGCAACCTTGGCTTCCCCAACCCACCCGTGGCGTCCACGGCAAACCAGCCACGGGTCAGCTCCCTTCCCATCCAGGCCGTACGATGGGACGAGACCTCAATCACCGATGACCAAGACTACAGTGCCCCTGCCCATGCCCGTGGTCAGCCGGAGCATGGCAATAGTGCCCCTTACCTACCCGCTGACCAGGGCTGGCATGACAACAGTGTTCCCGTCATCACCGCTAACGACAGCAAGCGGCGGCCTGATGGAAAACACTGTGCGCGGCTCGACTCAGCCACGCCATGATGATTGACAAGACGGCGCACAGTCCCCCTAGGCATGCGGGGCCCGCACCTAGGGGAACCCGGCGAACCACAAGCTCCCAAGCGGGACCCAGCCCGGTACCCCGGACGCCGACAATACGGACCCACTGACTCGGCATATTACCATTGTAATCCTGGGTGGGTTGATCTATAACCCCCCCAGGAGTCCATGCCTAGAGGGGCATGATATGTAAGATCCCCGGCGAGCAAAGCCATACGAGATAAAGCAAGCAAGATAGCACTAGCCACTACATAGCAACACCAGAGAGAAGGAGCAGCCCGAGCCTTGGCCAGCCTTCTTCCTCCTCCATACAACTCCAGGAGCGACATTGTACTATCAACCATCCAACTAAACTCGGCAGGACTAGGGGTGTTATCTCTCCGAAGAGCCCCGAACCTGGGTATGTCCGGCATCCCGCGCCCGCGCATATCATCCTCGCCTCCGAAGCCCACCAGCGCCCTCGAGCCTCCTCCTCTCTTTAGCCATCCCTTGGCATCTGTCGTGCGCCCAGCACGACAGTTGGCACCCACCGTGGGGCAGCTCGAGGAGCTGGCCGGAAGCATGCTTCGGACGGGGCCCTTCTCCTACTCCGACGAGTCCGTCACTCTGGCGGACGACGTCATCGGTGCGCTCGCCGCCTCCTTCACCGCGCTGCGCATCTCCGACCTGCTCGCGGCCAACGAGTACCCCAGCGAGGTTCTCAGCTACTCCGAGTCCCCGCTCTCTCTCAGTGGCGGATTCACTGCCGGGGCGATGGACGCCCACGTGGAGGTCTTCGTCACCAGCGATGGTGCCTCTTCCTCATCGAGCAAGGCGAGAAGAGTCGCCGAAGCCGCGGGCGCCATGGCACGGACGGAGCTGTCCGACCCGCTGCACGCCGCAATGCAGAGCCTCCGCATCCCCATCGGCACCGACGTCGATGCCACCAACGTTGCTGAAGCTCGAACCCAGCTCGAGGATAGGCGCCAGCAAATGCTGGACCTGTCCGAGACGCTGGCCGCCAACAGGCGCCGCCTGGAAGCTGCTCAGATGGAGCACGACGCCGCCCATGGATTCATGCCCGCCGCGGCCGAGCCAAGCCGGGCCGCCGACACTCGCGCCCGGGGAGGAGCGATCGGCCGGGCCTTCGGCGCCGTCCGGACCGTCTACGAGACCCCAGTCAAGAACATGCGCGCTGCGGAGGCAGCCGCGGTCGACCTCGACCAACTCGCGGGCGAGGAGCTCAAAGAGCGCATCGGGCGGATGCGCGAGCTCCTCCATGCCGCCAACACCCAGCAGGATCGCCTCAACCAGCTCGCCAAGCCGGCGGGGTCCGGCTCCGCCCGCCTTGGCGGACCCCGCGAACTCCTGCACACGGCCTCCTCGCCGCCCGGTGAGGTGCCCTCCGGCCAAGCCTGGACCCGGCGCAACCCGGCTGGCACCGCCGCCGACGCTCTAGGCAACGAGCCCGCCCCAGAGACCCAGCGCGGATCCGGCCAGCCTGGCCGGTGTCCGGCTCCAGCCGTTCTGGCCCCTCGGGGCCTGGCCGCCAGTCGACTCGGCCCGTGCACCATCGACGATGCCGACGTGCGCCACCGCCTCGATCAGCTCGCTCACTCCCTGGAGTTGGAGGAGAACGGCACTATCGGGCCGGCGTGTTTCGTTCCACGCATCCGGGAGGTTCCCTTCCCCAAGGGGTTCGTGCTTCCCCGTGACACCCCCAAGTACAATGGGACCGTGAAGCCAGAAGACTGGCTCACCGACTACACCACGGCCATCGGCATCACCGGTGCCAATTGTCGTCTCGCCGTGCGCTACGCACCGCTCATGCTCCAAGGATCGGCTCGCACATGGTTGAACAGCCCGCCGATGGGCAGCATCAATGCATGGGTCGATTTCGAGGAAGCGTTTGTCCGCAACTTCACGGGGACGTACAAACGGCCCGGTCGCCCCAGTCAGCTCGCCATGTGCGTGCAGGGGCCGACGGAGACCGGCCGCGAGTACCTCGCACGCTGGACCGAGCCCCGGAACAGCTGCGAGGGCGTCCATGAAGTCCAGGCGATCCAATACTTCATCAGCGGGTGCCGAGACGGCACCCTCCTCAAGAACAAGCTTCTACGCTCCGAGCCGGCCACCATGGCCGCGCTCATGGTGATGGCAGACAAGTACGCCAACGCCGACTCTGCCATGAAGATCTAGGAGGCGCTGGATGAGGCCGGCAAGGCGAAGCCGGTCCCTCCACCAAAGCCGGCCGACGAAAGCAGCCGGCAGCAACACCGCCAGAACAACAAGCGCAAGGCCAAGCAGCCGGCGCAACATCATGACAACCGGCTCGTCGCAGCCGCCGAGCCCGCAGCGGACCCAGCAGCGAAGCGCCGGCAGACCGGCAAGATGTCGTGGCAACCCGCCATGAGCTTTGAAGAGATGCTCGATGCCCCATGCAAGCACCACAGCGGCGCAAGACCCTCCACGCACACGCTTCGACAGTGCGCCATCACCAAGCGCATCATGAGGGGCGACGTTCCGCCTCCTCCGGCTGTGGCTCTGGCTCCGGGTGCAGGGCAGCCGCCTCCGTCTCCACCGCCGCCTCCTGCCAGCGGCGTGATGCGGAATGACGCCTACCCGGACCAGAACGCAGCCTACATCATCTTCACCAGCCTCGGCGACAAGCGCAACGAGCGCCTCCTCCGGCAGGAGGTGAACACCGTCATCCCGGCCAAGACGGATTTCATGCATTGGTTGGATCGCCCGATCAGCTGGACCCGGGAGGATCACCCGGCAGTCATGCCGAGTCCGGGTGGATACGCCCTCGTCCTCAGATCAAGCTGGACCCGGCTGATGCCTTGAAGACATCCTTCATCACGCCCTTCGGGGCGTACTGCTACATCACCATGTCGTTTGGGTTGAAGAACGCCGGCGCCACCTTCCAACGCTGCATGCAGAAATGCTTGGTACCACAACTCAGCAAGAACATCCACGTGTACGTGGACGATATCATGGTGAAGACCAAGCAGCACCTCACGCTCCTCGACCATCTGAAAGAAACATTCGCCAACCTCCACGAATATAAGGTCAAGCTCAACCCGGAAAAGTGCGTCTTTGGCGTCCTAGCCGGAAAGCTGCTCGGTTTCCTCATCTCAGAATGCGGCATCGAGGCGAACCCGGAGAAGATCAAGGCCATCGAGCGCATGCGCAAGCCAACCCGGTTGCGCGATGTCCAGAAGTTCGTAGGCTGCCTGGCCTCAGTCAGCCGGTTTCTAAGCCGGCTGGGCGAGAAGGCACTGCCCCATGTACCAGCTAATGAAGAAAACAAGCCCGTTCGAGTGGAATGGCAAGGAGGACGAAGCCTTCCAAGACCTCAAGCGCATGCTCTCCACCGCACCCGTCCTGGCCGCGCCGACCGACAAGGAGCCGTTGTTACTCTACATAGCCGTGACCTCGCGGGCGGTCAGCACGGTGCTGGTGGTCGAGCGACCGGAGAAGGGCAAGATCCAGGCCGTCCAGCGTCCGGTCTACTACCTGAGCGAAGTGCTCTCCACCTCCAAGCAAAACTACCCGCACTACCAGAAGATGTGTTACGGCGTGTACCTCACCACCAAGAAGCTGAAGGAGTACTTCCAAGAACATGCCGTCACCGTCGTCAGCATGGCGCCTATCGAAGAAATCATCGGGTGCTGGGACGCCTCTGGCCGGGTCGCCAAGTGGGCGATCCAGCTAGCCGGCCATACCATCCCCTACGAGCCCCGCACCACGATCAAGTCTCAGGCCCTGGCCGATTTCCTCGTCGACTGGACCGAGACCCAGTACCTGCCGCCGCCTCCCGACTCGACGCATTGGCGCATGCACTTCGACGGGTCCAAGATGCGACTCGGCTTAGGGGCCGGCATCGTACTGTCATCTCCGAAGGGTGACCGACTCCACTACACACTCCAGATCCACTTTGCCGCCTCCAACAACGTCGCCGAATACGAAGCCCTTGTGCACGGCCTCTGGCTCGCCAAGAAACTCGGCATCCGGCGCATCATGTGCTATGGCGACTCGGACTTGGTGGTGCAGCAGTGCTCCGGCGAGTGGGACACCCGCGACTCCAACATGGCAAGCTACCGCTTCCTCATCAGAAGCTGTCCGGATCCTTCGATGGCTGCGAGTTCCTCCATGTCCCGTGCATAGAGAACAAGGTAGCCGACACGCTCGCCAAGATCGCCTCGTCACGTCAAGCCATCTCGTCCGGTGTCTCCCTCGAGCACTTGCGCAAGCCGTCGGTCAAGCCGTCACCGGACTCCGAGTCCATCCACGTCCCAGAAGACCCGGCCGCGCCGCAAGCTGGCCCGGGGACTGCTGAACCCGACCCGGGGGCTGCTGAACCCAGCCCGGGGGCTACTCAGCTCAACCCGGCCACCATCACCCCGGACCCGACCATCGCCGTCACCAACCCGGGGGCTACTCAACCCGGTCCAAGAGCCGCCGACTCGGAACCCACCTAGGTGGCCGTCTTCACCGCCGTCACAGCCCCATCTTGGGCCCTGCCGATATCAGAATGGCTGGAGAACGGGGTTCTTCCCATGGAAGAGACCGAGGCTCGGCAAGTTCAGCGCCGGGCGTCTGCCTACAGCATCATCAACAACGAGCTCGTCAAGCGAAGCTCTACCGGCGTGTTCCAGCGCTGCCTCGAGCAGGACCGCGGCATCGACATCCTCCTCGACATTCACCAGGGCGAGTGCGGGCACCACGCCGCATCTCGATCCCTCGTGGCCAAGGCGTTCTGCCACAACTTCTACTGGCCAACGGCCCTCGAAGACGCCGAGTCTCTCGTCCTCAAGTGCGAAGGATGCCAGCACATTAAGAAACGTAGCCACCAGCCGGCGTCAGCACTCCGCACCATACCGATCGCCTGGCCCTTCGCGGGTTGGGGACACGACATGGTGGGACCCTTCAAAACCGCTCGAGGCGGCATGACGCACTTGCTGGTGGCAGTGGACAAGTTCACCAAATGGATCGAGGCAATACCAATCAAGAAACTGGACGGGCCAATAGCCGTCCGGTTCATCAAGGACATAGCGGTGTGCTACGGCATGCCGAACAGCATCATCACCGACAACGGCACCAACTTCGCCAAGGGCGCGGTCGAGCCATACTGCTCCGTCTCCAGCATCCGCCTCGACCTGGCCTCCGTGGCACATCCGCAGTCCAACTGGTAGGTCGACCGGGCCAACGGACTTATCCTGTCCAGCATCAAGCCGTGACTCGTCGAGCCACTCATCCGCTCACCCGGCAGTTGGCTCGACGAGCTGCCCGCGGTTCTCTGGAGTCTGCGTACAACACCAAACCGGTCGACCGGGTTCACCCCGTTCTTCCTCGTCTACGGATCCGAAGCCATCATCCCGACTGACGTCGAGTTTGACTCGCCGCGCATCACGATGTACACCGAAGCAGAAGCAAGAGAAGCACACGAAGACGGTGTCGACTTGCTCAAAGAGGCGCGGCTTCTGGCACTTAGCCGCTCGGCTATCTACCAGCAAGGCCTGAGGCACTACCACAGCAAGAAGATCAAGCCTCTCGCATTCCGCAAAGGCGACCTCGTCCTCCGAATCGTCCAAGAGCAGGCAGGCCAACACAAGATGTCCTCTCCATGGGAAGGCTCGTTCATCGTGAGAAGGACTTTGCGTGACCGCAACGCCTACTACCTCATCGACGCGTGCAAATCGAAGAAGCGCAAGAGGGACACCGCCGGCAAAGAAACGACCCGGCCGTGGAATGCGGAACTCCTCCGTTCGTTTAAAGTTAGCCGCACAAATGTATGTATCAACGCCTTTTGTAAACATATGAAACTATGGGGTCCCCGCACGAGACTCGGGGGCTGCCTTTTGCCGATCAATTTATTGCGTCCATATTTCACACCACTTTACTACCGGACCCGGCCGCCAGCTCGACTAGCTCAACTCAGGGGCTCGGGGGCTGGCCGGCTTGATCATCACCCCGCCGCTTTACTTGGTGATTCCTGATAAAGTTAGGATGCCGCAGCCCCCCACTTCGCCCTAAAATCACAGATCCAGCTCTGGCTGACGGCAGGCAAGCACAATGGGCTAAATCTCCCCTACGATTCATACACTAAGTCAAAGTTGTCGAGTCGACCAACCCGGCCCGACGCTCGTCAACTAAGTTAGCCGCACGACCGGCTGCTCACCAACTGGCCAAGCCGGATTGCCGCCAGCCGGCCCAGTGGGTGTTTCGCTCGCGCTCAACGCTTCTAAGGACCCAACTCCTGCGGCCGCCTCTCAAAGAGCCAAACTCCTTGTCACGGACCGGAGCCTCGGCCGTCTGACTCGCGGGAGGGAAGTTTCAGAGAGAAGCAACGCATGAAATAAGTTCGAAAAAAGCAGAAGACAAAAAGCAAATAAGCACTCACAACATTTACACATAAATGTTTCAAGCAAAGGCCCACGACCCGAGTTCATACACCCTAAAAACCCCCAGTGGGTGGGTGGACCTGCTACTTAACAGAATTTTCTACAAAAGATTCACAAGCATTCCCAGTGCCGCGTCGCGACGTCGACGGCTCCCCCCGGCCGGCCTCCGGGTCCAACGAAGCACCGGTGTCCTCTTAGGCTTCCGCATCACCGTAGATGCCCGTCTCCTCCGAGCTGCCCTCCGGGTTGCGAAGAAGCAAGCCGTAGTCGTCGCCATCCACGACCGTGCCGCCTTCCGTCCGCTTCGGATGGAACTCGTCGTAGAAGGCGAACTCGGCGATATAGCTGGCCCGGGAGGCGATCCGGCCGGCCTGCTCCTGCAGCAACTGCTCCGAGCCAGCGCACTGACCCATCAGCGCATCCAGCTGAAGATCCGGGTGCCAAGACAGCGCAATCCGGAGCGCCATCTCGGCACCAGCCCGGGCGGCGGAAACACGCCAGTCCCTCCAGGCCCATCTCCAACTAGCACACCAGGCGCGAGAAGCTACGCGGATGGACGTAGTCCGGCCACAAGGCAGCCGTCATCGCGGTGTCGGCTCGGGACAGTCGCTTCATCTGCGTCCCCAAGACCCGCAGCCGGGCCTCAGCAGCGGCAATGATCCGAGAAGGTCCAGGCCGTCAACGGATCCGTCCCGGACCCAACAACACCGGTCGGGTCACGCTGATAGAGGACGACTTCCTCAGCCAACCGCTACGTCTCCGGGAAGGCTCCTGTAGCCAATGAAGAAGCAAGTCAGAAGAGTAACAAAGAATAAAGGGTCGGGTCCCGACCCGGCAAACAACGAAGAAGAAGAACTTAGAGGAGAAAGACTCTTCCAGGTGCTGCGCCTCGAGCAACGTACCACGTCGCTCCCGCTCCAAGACACGGTCCCGCTCCCCGAGCGCCTTCTCCAGGTCGGCCGCCTTAGCAAGGGCCGCCTTCAGCTCGGCGTCCTTGTCTTCGGCCGCCTTCTCGGCCGCCTCATGACGGCGAGCCTCGGCCTGGCGGGCCTCCTAGGCCATGGTGGCCTGCTCCCGCAGACACTCCACCTCGGCCTGGAGCCGGCCCTTGTCATCGACCAGTTGGCCGCGCTGCTGGTCCGCCTTGACCAGGGCCTGCTGCGTCTCCACACACCTTGGCGGCCTCCGCCTTAAGAAGCTCCACCTCGGCCTCGAGGCGGCTCTTGTGACCCACCAGCTGCTCGTGCAGCCGGTTGGCCTCGTCAAGAGACCGCCGGGCCGCGGCCGCCTCCGCCCTCGCCTGCGCCGCCTCGACACCGAGACAGCTTGAATCAGCCCGGAATAGCCGGGTCCGCCAAGACAGCACCTCGGCTGCAAAGAAGAAGAACTCAGCAGAAAGAAAGAATAAGACAAGACCTAAGATTTGGCCCAACTGTTACACAGTTGGCCCGAATCTCGGGGGATACACCCAGTGGGTTGTCACGATCGGTTTTCCGGGTATTGTTTCCCAGAAAATACACCCAGTGGGTTGTCACCCAGTGGGTATTGTTTCCCAGCCCCAGGATTACTGTTAGCTGATGAGGCACCAACTTGATACAGAAATTCCAAGCAAAATACAAAATATGTAGTACAAGACCATTCTGGCATATGAGTACAACAAATGGTTTCTGGTGGTTGATGGCGGAAGCGGTTTGTGGATCATCAGCGTTATGGGACTACATTTCCCACAGGAGTAGCTGACCAGGTTAAGTCCTATCTTCGCGAGGCTGCTATCACCGCTGCTTAGGTTCCGAGGCTGTCATCGCAACGCTCCTCTCCATGCAAGAAATCTGGCCAAGACAATAGCCAGGGACAAGCCAATGAGTACTTTGAATGCACTCGCAAACATTATGAACACGGGTATAATGTAACAACGATAATCATGCTCTGAAAACATTCTATGATCACCATGTCAGTCATAAAAATAAAATCCCTGCTGCATGCAAGCAGGTTATTTATATGCAACATGAATATGTAATAACAGAGTAGTAATAAAATGCACCGATCGGATGTCTGAAGCGACGTCTCGAAAGGATAGTAAATAACAAGCATGCCTCAGTAGGGCCTCTGAGCGACACCACATAAAGGGCTTACAAAGTAAATAACAAGCATGCCACAGTCGGGCGTCTGAGCGACACCACATAAAGGGCTCGTAAGAAAAATAATCACAGTGAATATCCAGGAGGTAGAACCTTCCCAGGGATACTCAATAAATCCAATAATGTAAAGTGTTAGTCCATAACAATAATAATCAATATCGTCATAAGTCACAGGTCATGATCCATGTTCTGGTTTAGTAGATTCTCCTCCGAAGACCGACACTAAGACCGACACTTGACCCATCCCAGACTGTAGTCCTTACCCATGGACACGGCTATTCGAATAGATTTAATCTCTGCAGAGGGTGTACTCTTTACCCATGAGTAACGGATTCCTTTAGTCCATCGGGACTAATTCCGTCTACGGTCTTTTAATTGAAAACACACCTGACTACACACACCAGCCTGACTTACCGGTGTCTGGAATCACCCACGACACTAGTTAAGCAAAACTCTAAGTGGGGAGGCTACAACCTCGATTAGCATGGGATCACAAAATTTATACCGCGCGCAAACTGGGGGAGCTACCCCCTCGGCTACAACCGAAACACCCATGCCCCCGGACCAGGTGGCCTACCTACCGGCTGTAGTCGGTATCTTCCACCATGGCCTCTCTGTACGGTGTGTGCTAGAAAGGGGTTGACACCTTACTGAACCGTACCCTACTTGATGTACGGACAAGCGGTAGTACGAAACAAGTATGGGGGTTACTGGAACAAGACTCGATCTATGGTCGACTCAGGAGGTTTAAGTATTCCCTGCATGATTAGCATAACGAATATATTTCATCCAACAGACAGAATGACCACTCATCATACCCCATCATGCCATACCGGACACACTCGTCTCGACGAGGAACTAGGGACAAGCTCAGGTCTACCCAAGACAGAGACTTTCCCGGCTTCCTTCCGGCAGGCACGAAAAGCATACGAGGATGATTACTGTCACAAGCATGACCATTTCCAACAGCAAGGAAATCTCCAATATTCATTCATGCAAATGATCGTATCACCACATAAAATAACGAGTTCTATGTATTAAGGTGGTGTTATAATCGTGTCAAATAACACAAACAATATTATGCCACGGTTCAGAATGCTTGCCTTCAAGAGTATGCAAGTGGGGTGTGCCTTTTGAAAGTTGACTTCTTCAAAAACCTATTTTTGAAATTATTCAAATTAACACATAGTTTCAAAACAGTGCAAAAAAAGTTGTCTGAGTTTTTTTCAAATAAATATTAAAATAAACTAGACTAAATTTGAGAGAGTTGGGAAAAAGAATCAACTTATTTGGAGTTTTATTTTAAAAGATATAGCCAGTCAAAGTTTTGGTCAAACTCTATTTTTAAAATAAAACAAAAAAACGTTTCGAAAACTGAACACGTCGAAGGCCTACTTTGCTTTTATGCTTCCACTTAAACCATGTGGACCGGCGTGGGTCACTAACAGTGGGTCCAGGGGGCCCACTAGTCGGGTTTGACCAGTCATCCCCCGCCTCCTTCCTCCTCTGGCCACGCGGAGGCGGGGCTCCGGCGATCGTCGCCGGCGATTGGCGGCTCCTCGCGGGCTCCCGAGGGCAGGGATGGATCCGCCAGCCTGGGGCGGTCCTCCCGGTGGTCGCTAGGGTGGCGGGGGCGAAAGGAGTCACCGGCGGTGAGCTTCGCGGCGGCCGGCAGCTTCGGCTGAGTTTGGGGTTCTGGGCTGCGGTGGTTCCCGAGCGGGTTTGAGGTGTTGGGAGGCTCCGTAGGGTCATGGGGAGTCGAGTGGTGGCACTGGAATGATGGGGGAGACTTGGTTTGCGATGAGCGGGACCGGAAGGCGGCAGCGGCTGCACTGGCCGGAGATGGGGAAGAAGACCTTCCCTGGTCGATTGACTACTACGGGGGTGCTAGGTGGGGCGATAGGAGGTTGCCTGACGTTCGAACGTGCTCGGGGTACCTTTTAAAGCGCGGTTAGGTCGGCCCCGAGGCGGCCGGAGATAAGAATGATGGCGAACCGCCATTCTTTGCTGCAGGGCGACGTGGCGGCGACGCGAGCTAGCGGACGGGCTTGCGGATAGGATCGCGTTGTTCCAGGGGCAGCTGGCACGCGCGGGTGGCTCGGGCGGCGCCGTCCGGGTCAGCAGCCCAATGTGTCCGTCCGCTAGCCACCGTGGCCGACCTGACGGTGGCGCTGTAGGGCGCCAGGGGAGGCTCTGCGGTGAGGGAGGGGTCGGGTGCGTCGGCTTAAAGGGGGAGGAGACCAGAACAAGTGCGGGGAGGCGGCAGTGGGACGCGGCGGCTCGGGCGCACGCACGTGCAAAACGCGCGCTCTGGCCGCGCCTAAGCATGCCCACCAGGTGTTCGACGAAAAGCCAGGGCTTGCTAGGAGGCTAGGGTGGAGCTGGGGTTTAACAGGATTAGGTTAGGGTAGTCTAGAGGCTTAGTGGACATGCCAGTATGTCCAGAGGGGCAAGATCACAGTGCAAAACTAAAATCATGCCAAAACTATCCATGCACTCAAGGTGTTTGACAGAATGCCAAGAGCATCTAGGAAACTCTTGGAGCGGCTAAAATATCCAGATCAGTGTTCAGTGTCTCATTAGGCGTAGGTGAGAGTGGAAGGTTAGTTAGCCAAATCTAGAAACTTGTTAGTGTAAGTTTTGCAAAACTCCAGTTCTGGACAGAAAGAAAAGGGCATAATATCATGTACCAAAAATGCTCCAATGAGTCCAACCTCCTGGACTTAAGGGTTTTGTAAGGTGTACTACAAGCAGGAGAAAGCTCATGGTCACTAGAGCACAAATAATTAGGCGGGATGCAGTAGAAAACACCCAACTGGGCCAGAATAAAAATGAGGTTGATTTACTCAAATTTTTCAAATAACATCACTGGGTTTTTGCATAAAGTTGAGTAATATACTCCTATTGATATCCCATAATTTTGGTGGAAGTTTTAAAGAAATACATAAATAGGTTTTAGTGCAACATTGCCCACTGGACCAGATTTGAAAACTTGGTGTAGAGCTCAAAATCTCCAATGAACAGAAGATATTTTTGCATAAAAGTTATTTACAAACATCACACGACATCTCCAAATTTTGGTGGAATTTTTAAATAAATTTATCAAAGGGTTGCAGTGCAAAAGAGGCTCTAAAGCTTATAAAAAACAATTAAGAGAAATAAAGCTTAGGGAAAAATAATTATATAAATAATCCCACTGATAAAAGAATTGTTTATTTGAGAGGGTAAATAAGTCCAATAATGATTGAAAAGTCTTCACTTGGGGTAAAAACTCCATAATAATAAAGAAAATAATGGTTCTGAAATCAAAAGGAAACCCATAAAATAAAAATTTAAGTTTCCCGGCAAAATTTTAATTAATAAAACCAGGTTAAATTTTTGGGGTGTCACAACACTACCCCCCTTAAGAAAAATCTCGTCCTCAAGATTTGTTAAGTGTTCCTTTCAAAAATATCTTTCCTGTTGGTTGAAATCAAAAAGTTTACTCATAGCACAAACTTTGTGTCGCTGAGGTTGGTTTTTGGCAGCTACGCCCGAGATAAAAAAATGCAATCGCACATCAACATACCTATGCATGGCTAGTATTTAAAATAGGGCGCACAAGCAAACAACATTTAATTACGGCAATACAGGATCGCATGGTTACAGGGTGTAGCCATACTAAGACTCGGTACTACTCGATTGACTTTAGTCTACCGCGTTAATATCTAGGTGGGCATGCCTTGTGGACGTCGAGGCTTCTCCACGGGTCTCACCGTCGGGGTTAGCTGGAGGGGGTTGAGGAACTGCAGGGTCGGGGTAGCGATGATGACCATCTCGGGGATTGTGGGCCACAATCCTGCTGGAGCGTGTTCCCAAAAGGCGACGAAGCACTTCTAGGGTCATCAAGGTGTTTTGGTCAATGACTAAGGCAGACCTCAGGGACTCGATCGGTTATCCGAACAGCACGACTGGGTTGTCGATGTTGGGCTCATGTTCTCCTCTTGCCGGGGCTCGGCGGATCAGTTCTCCACGAGCTGCGATCAGATCAAGAGTGATTTGATCGAACATATCCTCTAGTGCACTTACATAGCGCACCAGATGCAACAATGCAGGATCCATCTCGTGATCTCCGTTGGTAACCTGGGGTGGCCTACCATACCCGTCACGGCTGGGGTAGTAGTAGAACAAGCGACAGTTAACTCTGGGCGACAAGTGCCGGAGTTGAACTATAGCCTCTCGCCCGACTAGTTGGATGGCTTGTGGCTCAAAGGAAGTTGTCCTTCCGGTGAACCTGTAGGGGCGTTCTGGAGATAGACCCCTACCATAGACGTGCACGGTGGCCCAGAATTGACGGCTCTCACCGCTCATGGGTCCTTGGTACACAACATATTCTGGGGGTTCTTCTAACGAAAAGGCACGGCGGGTGAGGTTTGCGAGCATAGTCACAAAACCTCCAAGGTTGGTTGCTGTGGTCTCATTGTGGACAATGGGTCCTGGCATTATAGCTTGGTTTGGGAAAGAGTTGGTGCTCTGCTGTGTTGAGGCTAGCGTGCCCTTTTATAGAAAAAGGGGACGGAGTCTTCCTTCGCACGCTTGCGAATGAGACAATTTAGATGTCGGTCACTGGCGCGTGATTGACAGGCTATGCTGATAGGTTGGGCACTGACTACCAAAGGTGTCGAGGTCACTGTGTGGCTATCTTGCACGAGAAGCTTGGCCGGGGTTAGGTTAAGGTCTGGTGGGTTGGTTAACCTAGGTTTTTCGACCTGGCTAAGATAGGATTAGCCAATGGTCAGCCTGGCTCTGATACCAAGTTTGTCACGACCGGTTTTCTGGGTATTGTTTCCCAGAAAATGGCCCTTGTGCTCACCAGCGCCAGGATTACTGTTAGCTGATGAGGCACCAACTTGATACAAAAGTTCCAGGCAAAATACAAAATATCTAGTACAAGACCATTCTGGCCTATGAGTACAACAAATGGTTTCTGGTGGTTGATGGCGGAAGCGGTTTGTGGATCATCACCGTTATCGGACTCCATTTCCCACAGGAACAGCTGACCAGGTTAAGTCCTATCTTCGCGAGGCTGCTCTCACCGCTGCTTAGGTTCCAAGGCTGTCATCGCAACGCTCCTCTCCATGCAAGAAATCTGGCCAAGACAATAGCCAGGGACAAGCCAGTGAGTACTTTGAATGTACTCGCAAATATTATGAACACAGGTATAATGTAACAATGATAATCATGCTCTGAAAACATTCTATGATCACCACGTCAGTCATAAAAATAAAATCCATGCTGCATGCAAGCAGGTTATTTATATGCAACATGAATATGTAATAACAGAGTAGTAATAAAATGCACCGATCGGATGTCTGAAGCGACATCTCAAAAGGATAGTAAATAACGAGCATGCCTTAGTCGGGTGTCTGAGCGACACCACATAAAGGGCTTATAAAGTAAATAACAAGCATGCCACAGTCGGGCGTCTGAGCGACACCACATAAAGGGCTCGTAAGAAAAATAATCATAGTGAATATCCAGGAGGTAGAACCTTCCCAGGGATACTCAATAAATCCAATAATGTAAAGTGTTAGTCCATTACAATAATAATCAATATCGTCATAAGTCACAGGTCATGATCCATGTTCTGGTTTAGTAGATTCTCCTCCAAAGACCGACACTAAGACCGACACTTGACCCATCCCAGACTGTAGTCCTTACCCATGGACACGGCTATTCGAATATATTTAATCTCTGCAGAGGGTGTACTCTTTACCAACGAGTAATGGATTCCTTTAGTCCATCGGGACTAATTCCGTCTACGGTCTTTTAATTGAAAACACACCTGACTGCACACACCAGCCCGACTTACCGGTGTCTGGAATCACCCACGACACTAGTTAAGCAAAACTTTAAGTGGGGAGGCTACAACCTCGATTAGCATGGATCACAAAATTAATACCGTGCGCAAACTGGGGGAGCTACCCCCTCGGCTACAACTGAAACACCCATGCCCCCGGACCAGGTGGCCTGCCTACCGGCTGCAGTCGGTATCTTCCACCATGGCCTCTCTGTACGGTGTGTGCTAGAAAGGGGTTGACAACTTACTGAACCGTACCCTACTTGCTGTAGGGACAAGCGGTAGTACGAAACAAGTATGGGGGTTACTGGAACAAGACTCGATCTATGGTCGACTTAGGAGGTTTAAGTATTCCCTGCATGATTAGCATAACGAATATATTTCATCCAACAGACAGAATCACCACTCATCATACCCCATCATGCCATACCGGACACACTCGTCTCGACAAGGAACTAGGGACAATCTCAGGTCTACCCAAGACAGAGACTTTCCCGGCTTCCTTTCGGCAGGCACGAAAAGCATACGAGGATGATTACTGTCACAAGCATGACCATTTCCAACAGCAAGGAAATCTCCAATATGCATTCATGCAAATGATCATATTACCACATAAAATAACGAGTTCTACATATTAAGGTGGTGTTATAATCGTGTCAAATAACACAGACAATATTATGCCAGGGTTCAGAATGCTTGCCTTCAAGAGTATGCAAGTGGGGTGTGCCTTTTGAAAGTTGACTTCTTCTTCAAAAACCTAAATTTGAAATTATTCAAATTAACCCATAGTTTCAAAACAGTGCAAAAAAAATTTCAGAAATTTTTTCAAATAAATCTTAAGATAAACTAGACTAAATTAGAGAGAGTTAGGAAAAATAATCAACTTATTTGGAGTTTTATTTTAAAAGATATAGCCAGTCAAAGTTTTGGTCAAACTCTGTTTTTAAAATAAAACAGAAAAAAACGTTTCGAAAACTGAACACGTCGAAGGCGTACTTTGCTTTTATGCTTCCACTTAAACCACGTGGACCGGCATGGGTCACTGACAGTGGATGTAGGGGGGCCACTGGTCAGGTTTGACCAGTCATCCCCCGCCTCCTTCCTCCTCTGGCCGCGCGGAGCGGGGCTCCGGCGATCGTCGCCGGCGATTGGCGGCTCCTCGCGGGCTCCCGAGGACAGGATGGATCCGCCAGCCTGGGGCGGTCCTCCCGGTGGTCGCTAGGGTGGTGGGGGAGAAGGGAGTCGCCGGCGGTGAGCTTCATGGCGGCCGGCAGCTTTGGGTGAGTTTGGGGTTCTGGGCTGCGGTGGTTCCCGCGCGGGTTTGAGGTGTTGGGCGGCTCCGTAGGGTCATGGGGAGTCGAGTAGTGGCGCTGGAATGATGGGGGAGACTTGGTTTGCGATGAGTGGGACCGGAAGGCGGCGGCGGCTGCACTGGTCGGAGATGGGGAAGAAGACCTTCCCTGGTCGATTGACTGCTACGGGGGTGCTAGGTGGGGCGATAGGAGGGTGCGTGAGGTTCGAACGTGCTCGGGGTTCCTTTTATAGCGCGGTTAGGTCGGTCCCGAGGCGGCCGGAGATAAGAACGACGGCGAACCGCCATTCTGTGCTGCAGGGCGATGTGGCGGCGACGCGAGCTAGCGGACGGGCTTGCGGATAGGATAGCGCTGTTCCAGGGGCAGCTGGCGCGCGCGGGTGGCTCGGGCGGCGCCGGCCGGGGCAGGAGCCCATTCTGGCCGGCCGCTAGCCACCGTGGCCGACCTGACAGCGGCGCTGTAGGACGCCAGGGGTGGCTCTGCGGTGAGGAGGGGTCGGGTGCATCGGCTGGAAGCGGGAGGGGACCAGAACAGGTGCGGGGAGGTGGCAGTGGGACGTGGCGGCTCGGGTGCACGCACGTGCAAAACACGCGCTCTGGCCGCGCCCAGAGCACGCCCACCAGGTGTTCAACGAAAAGCCAGGGCTTGCTAGGAGGCTAGGGTGGATCTGGGGTTTAACAAGATTAGGTTAGGGTAGTCTAGAGGCTTAGTGGACATGCGAGTATGTCCAGAGGGGCAAGATCACAGTGCAAAACTAAAATCATGCCAAAACTATCCATGCACTCAAGGTGTTTGACAGAATACCAAGAGCATCTAGGAAACTCTTGGAGTGGCCAAAATATCCAGATCAGTGTCTCATTAGGCGTAGGTGAGAGTGGCAAGGTTAGTTAGCCAAATCTAGAAACTTGTTAGTGTAAGTTTTGCAAAACTCCAGTTCTGGACAGAAAGAAAAGGGCATAATATCATGTACCAAAAATGCTCCAATGAGTCCAACCTCCTGGACTTATGGGTTTGGTAAGGTGTACTACAAGCAGGAGAAAGCTCATGGTCACTAGAGCACAAATAATTAGGGATGCAGTAGAAAACACCCAACTGGGCCAGAATGAAAATGAGGTTGATTTACTCAAATTTTTCAAAGAACGTCATTGGGTTTTTGCATAAAGTTGAGTAATATACTCCTGTTGACATCCCATAATTTTGGTGGAAGTTTTAAAGAAATACGTAAATAGGTTGTAGTGCAAAATTGCCCACTGGACCAGATTTGAAAACTTGGTGTAGAGCTCAAAATCTCCAATGAACAGAAGATATTTTTGCATAAAAGTAATTTACAAACATCACATGACATCTCAAAATTTTGGTGGAATTTTTTAAATGAATTTATCAAAGGGTTGGAGTGCAAAAGAGGCTCTAAAGCTTCTAAAAAACAATTTAGAGAAATAAAGCTCAGGGAAAAATAATTATATAAATAATCCCACTAATAAAAGAATTGTTTTATTTGAGAGGGTAAATAAGTCCAATAATGATTGAAAAGTCTTCACTTGGGGTAAAAACTCCATAATAATAAAGAAAAGAATGGTTCTGAAATCAAAAGGAAACCTAGAAAATAAAAGTTTAAGTTTCTTGGCAAAATTTTAAATAATAAAACCAGGTTAAAATTTTGGGGTGTCACATGGGTGCGCTAGAGCGCCCCCACTAGAAGAAAGGACACAACAAAGTACCAACGGCGACGCGAAGCTCCTCCTCCTTGGCAGCAAGCTGCTCCTTGAGCTCTTGATGCTTGCCCAGAAACCGGTTGAAGGCGGCAACCCGGAAGGCGTCAAGGTGCTGAAGAGAAGACCAAAGTCGGGACAAGGCCAACGCTCCTAAGGTTCGACCCGACTACTACATAGTTGGCCCGAACCTCGGGGGCTACACCCAGTGCGTGCGCTGCCGCGCCCCCACAGAGATGAAATCACAAGAGAACAAGAAGAAAGAAGAACTTACCAAGACGGCGTGCTCCAAGTCGCGCGTCCGCTCCACCTCGGCCTGGGCGAAGGCCTCAAGCCGCTCCGTCCGGCCTCGCACGCGGCGGCTAACGGCGTCCAGCGCCGCCTCCTCCTGGGTCTGGGGCCCAAAGACGGTCGCGCCCCCGCTTCGCGCGGGCTGCAGCACGGCGGCTCGGCGCCCTCCCGGACGGAGCACCAAGGCACGCCCACCGCTGGCCGCTTGCGACGTGGCCAGCACCTCCTCCGATGCCCCTCCCGGCGTCGTCACCTCCTCGGACGCCGGGATGCCCTGCGTCTCCACCTCAGGCACCGCCGCCTGTGGTGCCCCCTCCATAACCAGCGGCGCTTCCGGCACCGCCACCCGCGGTGCCTCATCCAAAGCAACACTGCCTTCACCGCCATCGGCCCCCACGCGCTCGACCACGTCGGCCCACGGCGGGGTTTCGTCCCCCACCTCCATGACCTCCCGGTTGAGGACCAACACCTCAGCCCGGCCTCCGCGGCCGCGCTCCCTCACTGTTGACGGCTCAAAAACCGTCGCCGCCACCCCCGTGCCCTCCGGCATCTCGCCCCAGGTCGGCTCCGCACCACCTCGCGCCCATGCCGTCGTCGCGTCGGTCCAAGTCCGGACCGATGCCGCCTCCAAGTCCGCCTCAGCCCGGTTCCTGTCCGGCCAGGCCAAGCCTTCGGCGTCATCCGATCCAGGCCGAGGTCCGAGTCGCCCCGTCCCTCCGCCCCAACCAAGCCGACGAGGTCGGACCGGCTCCTACGGAACGCGGCCCCCACGGCGGCCGTGGCCTCTGCCGCCGCCCTCGCCAGCGTGATCGGTGACCTTAAGAAAAAAGAAGAATAAGCAAGCGAAGACAAGCCTGGCCCAAGAAATCAAGGCGCAAACAAGAAACGAGACATACCCCGATAAGACTGGGACCAGGGTCGCCTTCCCATGCCTCCTCTTGGCCGGCCTCCCGGGCTCGGCCTGGTCTGCCGTGCGCTTCGAGGCCCGGGGTCGCAGTGCGACGCTGTCCTTCCCATGCGGGCGGCTCGGCGCCACCCCATGCGAGGACCCGGCTCCACCCACCTCGCCGCCTCCCCCGCCCAACGCCGCTACGTAAACCACTGGCGTCAGCGTCGCCTGCGCCAGAACACGCCCAAACAATCCAAGACAAATGAAGAAGAGAAAGACTCAAAGCTTACCCGCGCGACGCCCAGCGCCGGTGTCAGACTCGGCCACCTCCTTGCCGTCGTGAGCCGCGGGCTCCTCTGGTGCCACCGGCGCTGCCTGTAACGGAGCCCGGGCGTAAGGGTGCCGGCTCGCGTTCAGAAGAATCTCCCGTGACGCGTCAGGACGAATGAGAAGATGCATGGAGGAAACATAGCAAGACCAGATGCTCACCTGCGGCGCCGGCTTCGCTTGGCTGTACGACGCCTTGCCGAATCGCCAGTCATCTCCAAGGTTGGCCTTGGAGATGTCGTTCACGCCCCGGGTGACCTGCTCCGCAGACAGCCACGTGGATCCCATCCGGTTGGGATCCTGAAGCCCGATCATCTCGCTGATGAGGCAGGAGCGCCTCTGAAGCGGGAGAACCCGGCGGGTGATGAACATGGCAAGGAGGTTAGTGCCAGTGAGCCCCTCATGCGTCCTCATCACCGTGACCCGCTCGCAGAGATTGACGATCTCTTGCGACGGGCGACGGAGCGAGTAGCCCCAGTTCGTTTTCGCCCGCGGTGGCGCAACGGCAAAGGGGGGGAAGGTTGATGTGGTCTGCGCCATGGTTGCGGACGTAGAAGAAGGAGTTCTGGCATTTCTTGGCAGAATCCTCGAGCGGGATCTTGGGGAATTCCGCCCCCGACTGCTTCGAGATAACGGCGGCCCCGCAGTCGGCGAACTCTCTGGCCGACGGGCCCAGCTGCTTCAAGGAGAAGAAGCGCGACCAGAGATCAATGGTTGGCTCGACCCCCAGGTACCCTTCACATAGGGTCACAAAGCCGGAGAGCTGGACGATGGCGCCGGTGCCAAGATGGTGCGGCTGGAGCCCGAAGAACTCCAAGAACCCGCGGAAGAAAGTTCTCGCCGGCAACCCGAAGCCGCGCTCGAAATGCGTGAGGAAGACGACGCGCTCCTGCCCCTTGGGCCAGGGCCTCTGCTTGCCGTGCGGTAGATGGACGCCGACATCCATCTCCCACGGCAGGCGCCGCGAGGACCGAAGGTAGGTGATGGGGGTGACGGTCGAGCCCATCCACGAGCCCGACGGCAGCGACATAACTGGAAGAAGAAGAGGAAGAAGGACGACGGAGAAGATCTCTGCTCAAGGCCGCGGGCGCAACTGTGCGACGGTGGCAAGAAGCAGAGCGAGAGCAGGGAGACAGGAGGGCGCGCGTGAGAATAATGTCCGCCGCCCCCTTGCCCCCCTCAATTTATAACCCCCGGTTCAAATGTGGGGGAGTGGGATCGTCTGCACGCGCTCGTTCCACTACACTGCAATAAGTGCGCACATACACACGCACTAACTGTGCGGGGAAGTGCAACCGGCCCCCAGACGCCGCAATAAATCCATACGCGTGGCCAAGGGCGCACGGCGGCGGGCCCCGGCCCGTCGCCCAGTCCCGTAACGCGCGTGGCCTGTCAGAACCCTTCGGCTTCTGGGCACCACAGGGCGCCTGCGCGAAGCCCGAGGGATCGCCTCAAGATTCGACAGACTCCTCGGTTCCCGCCACGGCCGGGTTGCCGCGATCCGGTTTCCGAGAAAACCGGCACACAGTGGGTGTTGCCGGACCCGGCGTTCGCAGATTCCGCCTTGCTCAAGGGGGAAGCTGCGAAGGTCCACTCATCCAAAGATGACGGACCTTCACAGCTTCGGGGACTACTGTTGGGGGATGAACCCCAGGCAGGCAACGGAACCCGGATCAATTTCTAAAACGGCAGGGCCCGCATCGCCCCGCAAACCGGCGTGCGCCAGGCCAGGTCGCTTGACCCGGCAAGGCAAGCAAACCCGTCCAAGAACCTGGACTCGGCAAGGTACGTCGACCCGGCCGCAGTGGCTGGCGCAAGGCAACTCAGCCCGGTGCAACCTTGGCTTCCCCAGCAAGCCAACCCACCCGTGGCGTCCACGGCAACCCAGCCACGGGTCAGCTCCCATCCCATCCAGGCCGTACGATGGGACGAGACCTCAATCACCAATGACCAAGACTACAATGCCCCCGCCCATGCCCGTGGTTACCCGGAGCATGGCGACAGTGCCCCTTACCTACCCGCTGACCAGGCTAGCACGGCAACAGTGTTCTCGTCCTCACCGCTGACGACAGCAAGCGGCGGCCTGACGGAGAGGGGCCCGCACCTAGGCACGCGAGGCCCGCACCTAGAGGAACCCGGCGAACCACAAGCTCCCAAGAGGGACCCAGCCTGGTAACCCGGACATCGACAATACGGACCCACCGACTCGGCATATTACCATTGTAACCCTGGGTGGGTTGATCTATAAAACCCCCCAGGAGTCCACGCCTAGAGGGGCATGATATGTAAGATCCCCGGCGAGCAAAGCCATACGAGATAAAGCAAGCAAGATAGGACTAGCCACTACATAGCAACACCAGAGAGAAGGAGCAGCCTGAGC
Organism: Triticum aestivum; assembly: GCF_018294505.1. Classification (NCBI taxonomy): domain Eukaryota; kingdom Viridiplantae; phylum Streptophyta; class Magnoliopsida; order Poales; family Poaceae; genus Triticum; species Triticum aestivum. Next base: position 552,033,813 of record NC_057810.1, on the reverse strand, counting down.
CTTGGCCAGCCTCCTACCTCCTCCATACAGCTCCAGGAGCGACATTGTACTATGAACCGTCCAACTAAACTCGGCAGGACTAGGGGTGTTATCTCTCCAAAGAGCCCCGAACCTGGGTATGTCCGGCGTCCCGCGCCCGCGCATATCAACCTCGCCTCCGAAGCCCACCAGCGCCCTCGAGCCTCCTCCTCTCTTTAGCCATCCCTTGGCATCTGCCATGCGCCCACCACGACAAGGGGGGGAGATTACTAATGGCGCACCCTCTACCGGTGTGCCATTAGTATGTTTTTTATAGCAATGGTGCACCCCCGAGTGGTGCGCCATTAGAAATCTTTTTTAGATAGCAACGGCGCACCACCCGAGCTGTGCGCCATTAGTATGTTTTTATTTTATTTTTTGTTGCATCTAATAATTTTTTAGAAAATGAATATGAATAAGAAACAGTAATAATTTTTTATAAAAACAGTAATAATTTTTTTTAAAAATCATCAAATTTGTTATTTGAAAATATTTATGAATATGAAAAAATATCATCAAATTTGTTATTTGAAAATATCATCAATTTTTTTTGGATTTTTAGTTGCATTCATTTGTGAATTGGTAAAACATTACTGGGGAGGGTGCGGTGGGTCGTCGGCGGCGGTGGAGCGGGGGAGGGTGCGGGGGGTGCTCAGCGGTGGTGGAGCGGGTCGGGGAGGGTGCGGGGGGTCGGCGGCGATGGTGGAGCAGGGGAGGGTGCGGGGGGATCGAGATCGAGATGGAGGGGGATAGCGATCGAGATGGAGGGGGGTCTAGATCGAGATGGAGGGGGATCGAGATCGAGCGTCCTCATGAATATTCAATATTTTTTCATACTGAATATGAAAAAATATCATCAGATTTGAAAAAATATTCAGGAATTCAAAAAGTGCCCATGAAATTTAAAAATATTCATGAGTTCAAAAAGTGCCAATGAAATACACTCGAGAAATGAAGGCTACAATTGAATACAATCGATTTTAGCATTGGTCCTCACGACAACACGACTGGGCTTTGACGGGTCGGTAATGAAGAAGCATTTGTCCACTTGGGAAGCCAGTACCCATGGCTCATTTTTCGTGGTGACGTTTGCGCCCGCGGTCTTGGATTTGGCTTCGGGTATAACCATGGTGGTGAAATACCGATCTTCTTTTATGACGCTCTTGGCCCATCTGACATGGAACATTGGGACCTTCTCTCCAGCGTAGCTCAGCTCCCAGATCTCCTCGATCCTTCCGTAGTATCTGTCCTTGTCGTTACAGGTGTAGGATTCCATTGTTACCCCGGAGTTCTGATAACCATCGCTCTTCATGTCCTTTCCCTCGGTGTAGAATGTGTAGCCGTTGATATCGTACGCCTCATACGTCATCAGGTTGTGCTTGCACCCTATGACAAGGCGAATATGAGTTGTTCTTCCGCGGAAGAATCCTCATGTAAAGGGTACGACAAAAGCTTCTGCTTGAACCAACGCATGAAACATGAGTTGTGCACTTTGATTATATCTCCGTCAGTCCTCTGTTGGCCTCGGTCATTGTACGTCTTCTCAATAAAGGTTTTGTGCTCTACCACCCAAGGATCGACCACGTCTATGTGTTTTAGCGCGACTAGGTTTGCTCTTTCAAAGTCGGCCAGTCAACCCTCGAATTCGACATGCATTTTGCGGCGACCCTCATGGTGACCCCATCCAGCGAGCCTGTCGAGGTGCCTGTTGACGGGCAGACCAACGGGGTTCTCGATGCCTAGATAATTCATGCAGTAGGAGATGCACTCTTCGGTCAGAAAGCCCCTGGCTATGCTTCCCTCTGGACGTGACATGTTGCGAACGTATCCTTTGATGACACCATTCATCCTTTCGAACGGCATCATGCTGTTTAGGAATGTCGGCCCAAGTTGGATGATATCCTCCATGATATGGACCAGCAGATGCACCATAACGTCGAAGAATGCGGGCGGGAAGTACATCTCAAGCTTGCATAGTATCACCATGATCTCTTCCTGTAGCCTTCTGAGTTGCCTCACGCCAACCGACTTCCGAGAGATGACGTCGAAAAAGTTGCACAAGCCAAATAGTGTTTCACGGAGGTGCGCGTCCATGATCCCACGGATTGCAACTAGAAGTATCTGCGTCATCAGCACGTGATAGTCGTGAGACTTCATCCCGCTGAACTTCTACTTCGCTGAGTCTAGGTATCTGCTTATCTTCCCCGCGTAACCGTAAGGAAGTTTTACTCCTATGAGGCAGGTGAAAACTGATTGATCTCCTCCTGACTTAGAGTGAAGCACGTGGGAGGGAAGTCATTTCCGGTCTTCTTGGCCTTTTTGCCTTTGCGACGACTTTCCGTGTCCTGCTTCGCCTCATCATCATCATCATTAGCGTGAAGCTCCTCCCTGATTCCCATTGATTTCAAGTCTGCCCTTGCTTTCGGCCCATCTTTGGTCCTCTCTGGCATGTTGAGCAGGGTACCAAGCAGACTCTCACACACGTTCTTCATGATATGCATGACATCAAGGCTGTGAGGCACACGGTGGATCTTCTAGTACGGCAAGTCCCAGAAAACAGACCTCGTTTTCCATACCTTCAACAGCGGCTCTGGCGCCTTTCGCTTCTTTCCCGGCCTCTGGCGCCTTTTTCTTTTTTCCCGGCAGTGGGCAATCTTTCCAGTTTTTCAACAGCTCGTCTATTTCCTCGCCGCTCCTCGTACGTGGACGTCTTCGGGGTTCAGTTTCACCATCGAACAGATCCTTGCGTTTCCTCCATGGGTCATCGTCGCGAAGCCACCTTCGATGTCCCATGAACACGGTTTTTGAAGACTCGAGATCTCTATCTAGCTGGCGATACATTGTGTCATCCATGCACCTGACGCATCCAGAAAATCCGTGGACCACCTGCCTCGCAAGATATCTGTAACCGAGATAGTCATGCACCATCGTGAGCAGTGTGGCTCTCATAGGGAAATATTCTTTCTCTGCGGCGTCTCATGTATTGGCTGGCATTTTCCATGGCGTGTCTAGCTCCTCTTTCAGCAGCCCTAGGTACAAATTGATGTCGTTCCCTAGTTGTTTCGGCCCTTCAATTAGCATACTCATGTGAATGTACTTCCTCTTCATGCACAACCAGGGGGGAAGGTTGTACATCCACACAAACACAGGCCAGGTGCTATGTGTGCTTCTCTGGATGCCAAACGGATTGACTCCATCGGTGCTCGTGCCCAGCACGATGTTCCTTGGATCCTTCCCAAATTCTGGGTGTTCGAAGTTCAACGCTTGCCACTGGCTTCCATCCTTCGGGTGACTCAGCATCTTGTCTTTTTTATTTATCTCCGGATCATTTGCGTCATCTTCTCGCTTCTTCTCCTCCCTATCCGCGTGCCAACGCAGGAGCTTTGCTACCTTAGGGTCCGCGAAATACCGCTGCACACGAGGAGTGATCAGAAACTACCACACCACTTTTCGAGGAGCTTTCTTCCTCTTCTTGTATCGAGTGACGCCGCACACCGGACATATGGTAGACTCCGCGTGCTCGTCCCGATAAATGATACAATTGTTCATGCACACATGGTATTTCACTTGTGGTAAATCCAGAGGACACATGATTTTCTTCGCCTCCTCAAAACTGGTCGGGCACTTGTTCCCCTTGGGAAGACGTTCGTCCCAGAATGACAAGTTCTCGTCGAAGCATGCATCGGTCATTTTGTGTTTTACCTTCATCTCCAGATCCATAAGTGTTAATTTCAGGCGGGTATCCTCGGGCCTGAATCCTTCATACAATGGATTAACCGCGTCTATCTCCAGTTGATCCAACTTGGCTTTCTCTCGGGCGGCAGCTCTTGCGTTATCCGTCTTCTTGAGAAACAGCTCTTGAATATGAGGATCCTGCACCCAGCCCATCGATGGTCCATCATCGTCTGCTCTGGCATCTTCATCTTCATGATCATGCCCTTCGTCTGCTCCGGCATCTTCCTCATCATCATGTCCTACATCTTCTACATGATGACTGTGTACAGCATCACCGTCGTGATCATGTCCTGGAGATTCTTCGTCTTCTCGCCCGCCCGAGCAGCGGTGGTTGTCTTGTTGCCCTTCCTCATTTCTTGCCCGGCCCCCATGGACGACTTCATAGTCATCTTCATCACCTTGCCACCGATAGCCATCCATGAAACCACGCAACAGAAGGTGGTCCCGCACCTACCCGGAATCCTGGTCTGCAATAAGGCTCTTCAGCTTGCATCTTCGACACGGACATCTTATCTCTGTCTCGTTCTTTTGAAGCATCTCGGCCTTCGTGGAGCTCAAAAACCTATTCACGATGCCTTCGGTCATCGTGCGGACCATGGTCGCCTATGGGGTAGAGAAAAACAATATTTTAGAACCAAGAAAAGATTTGGCATGACTTTGCCTAAATATAGGACCAAAAAGAATGCATAGTGCCAAAATTCTCGCCGAAATGGAAATGAATCAACATTCAGGAAAAATATTGGCAACTATCGCATTTCAAATACCGGTACCTGCAAACACAAACATATATGCAACACCACAAACATATGCAACACCACAAACATACATAGATCTAGCTAGGCCATAAAAAGTGCATGTGCACGTTGTTGGAGGGAGAAAAAAGTAGATTTACAACATAAAGATAGCTTCCCCCTTACTTACCTATCAAAAAAGGTAATTTAACAACTTAATTTGGATGAATCTATGGTGCAAATGAGGTGAGGAGGAGGAGGCAGCCGAGACAAGCTTGGAGGAGGAGGTGGAGAGAATGAAGTGGGGAAAGTGAGTGGGTAGGTGTGGCTGTCCAAAATATCTAGCTGGTCCCAGGTTACTAATGGCGCACCACCTACAAATGTGCCATTAGTAACCCTGGTTACTAATGGCGCACATGCTGGTGGTGCGCCATTAGTAGTTTTGCAAAAAATAAAAAAAAATACTAATGGCGCACCAGGGCACAGTGCGCCATTACTAGTTTAAACTAGTAATGGCGCACTGTGCCCTGGTGCGCCATTAGTAGCTTTGCAAAAAAAATATAGTAGTGGCGCACTGTGTGGCTGGTGCGCCATTACTAGATAAAACTAGTAATGGCGCACTATGCCCTGGTGCGCCATTAGTATTTTTGGAAAAAAAATTGTTACTAGTGGCGCACCGTGTGTCTGGTGCGCCATTACTGTCTATCACACTAATTTGCGCACTGACACATGGTGCGCCACTGCTATATAGTAGTGGCGCACCACATGTCTGGTGCGCCATTAGTGGACATATCATCTATAGCCCTTTTCCTAGTAGTGCTCCGCGCTCAACACACGTGCAACCCGGTGACGTATCCCGCGCCTTGATCCAGCAAGGAGGAGGGAGAGTTTGAGGAAGAAAGCTCCAACAACAGCACGACGGTGTGGTGGTGATGGAGTGGGAGTTCTCCGACAGGGCTTTGCCAAGCTCTTGCGGAGGAGGAGAGGTGTTGGGGAGGGGAGGGGCTGCGCCTTGGATGTGGTGTTGCAGCCCTCCCCTCACCCCTCTATTTATACGGAGAAGGGGGAAGGGGGCCGGCCCCCTCTAGATGAGATCTAGAGGGTGGGCGGTCAAGGGGAGGGGGCTTGCCCCCCAAGCAAGGGGGCGCCCCCTTTAGGGTTTCCCCCCCCCCAACCCTAGGCGCATGGGCCCTAGGGGGGTGGCGCCCAGCCCTCTTACGGGCTGGTTCCCTTCCACCTACAGCCCATGAGGCCCTCTGGGATAGGTGGCCCCTTCCGGTGGACCCCCGGAACCCCTCCGGTGGCCCCGGTACAATACTAGTATGCCCCCGAATATTTCCGGTGACCGTATGACAACTTCCCATATATAAATCTTTACCTCCAGACCATTCCGGAACTCCTTGTGATATACGGGATCTCATCCGGGACTCCGAAAAACATTTGGTAATCACATACAAATCTTCATTATAACCCTAGCGTCATCGAAACTTAAGTCTGTAGACCCTACGGGTTCAGGAATCACGCAGACATGACCAAGACAACTCTCCGGCCAACAACCAACAGCAGGATCTGGATACCCATGTTGGCTCCCACATGTTCCACGATGATCTCATCGGATGAACCACGATGTCGAGGATTCAAGTAATCCCGTATTCAATTCCCTTTGTCAATCGGTACGTTACTTGCCCGAGATTCGATCGTCGGTATCCCAATACCTCGTTCAATCTCATTACCGGCAAGTCACTTTACTTGTTCCGTAATGCATGATCCCGTGACCAACCACTTGGTCACATTGAGCTCATTATGATGATGCATTACCGAGTGGGCCTAGAGATACCTCTCCGTCATACGGAGTGACAAATCCCAGTCTCGATTCGTGCCAACCCAACAAACACTTTCGGAGATACCTGTAGGGCACCTTTATAGTCACCCAGTTACGCTATGACGTTTGGTACACCCAAAGCACTACTACAGTATCCGGGAGTTACACAATCTCATGGTCTAAGGAAATGATACTTGACATTAGAAAAGCTATAGCAAACGAACTACACGATCTTGTGCTATGCTTAGGATTGGGTCTTGTCCATCACATCATTCTCCTAATGATGTGATCCCGTTATCAATGACATCCAATGTCCATAGTCAGGAAACCATGACCATCTGTTGATCAACGAGCTATTCAACTAGAGGCGCACTAGGGACATGGTGTGGTCTATGTATTCACACATGTATTATGGTTTCCGATCAATACAATTACAGCATGAACAATAGACAATTATCATGAACAAGGAAATAAAATAATAACCATTTTATTATTACCTCTAGGGCATATTTCCAACAGTCTCCCACTTGCACTAGAGTCAATAATCTAGTTACATTGTGATGAATCGAACACCCATAGAGTTCTGGTGTTCATCATGTTTTGCTCGTGGAAGAGGTTTAATTAACGGATCTGTGACATTCAGATCTGTATGCACTTTACAAATATCTATATCTCCATCTTGAACATTTTCACGAATGGAGTTGAAGTGACGCTTGATGTGTCTGGTCTTCTTGTGAAACCTGGGCTCCTTGGCAAGGGCAATAGCTCCAGTGTTGTCACAGAAGAGAGTCATCGGGCCCAACGCATTGGGAATAACTCCTAGGTCGGTAATGAACTCCTTCATCCAGATTGCTTCATGTGCTGCCTCCAAGGCTGCCATGTACTCCGCTTCACATGTAGATCCTGCCACAAGGCTTTGCTTGCAACTGCACCAGCTTACTACCCCACCATTCAAAATATACACGTATCCGGTTTGTGACTTGGAGTCATCCAGATCTGTGTCGAAGCTAGGATCGACGTAACCCTTTACGACGAGCTCTTCATCACCTCCATAAACGAGAAACAAATCCTTTGTCCTTTTCAGGTACTTCAGGATATTATTGACCGCTGTCCAGTGTTCCATGCCGGGATTACTTTGGTACCTTCCTACCAAACTTACAGCAAGGTTTACATCAGGTCTAGTACACAGCATGGCAAACATAATAGACCCTATGGCTGAGGTATAGGGGATGACACTCATCTTTTCTCTATCTTCTGCCGTGGTCGGGCTTTGAGCTAAGCTCAATTTCACACCTTGCAATACAGGCAAGAACCCTTTCTTGGACTGATCCATATTGAACGTCTTCAATATATTATCAAGGTATGTGCTTTGTGAAAGACCTATGAGGCATCTCGATCTATCTCTATAGATCTTGATGCCTAATATGTAAGCAGCTTCTCCAAGGTCCTTCATTGAAAAACACTTATTCAAGTAGGCATTTATGCTTTCCAAGAGTTCTATATCATTTCCCATCAATAGTATGCCATCCACATATAATATGAGAAATGTGATAACCCACAAGTGTAGGGGATAAGTGTAGCCTCTTTCGATAAGTAAGAGTGTCGAACCCAATGAGGAGCTAAAGGTAGAACAAATACTCTCTCAAGCCCTATCTACCACTGATACGACTCTACGCATGCTTAGTGTTTGCTTTACCTAGAACAAGTATGAAACTAGAAGTACTTTGTAGGTGTGATAGGATAGGTTTGTAAGATAATAAAGAACACGTAAATAAAAAGTAGGGGCTGTTTAGATAAAGATGCAATAAAGTAAATATAGCGAGTGTGGAAAAGTGGTGGTAGGAGTTGTGAAATTGTCCCTAAGCAATTGACTACGTTACTAGACCGGTAATCACTATTGAAATTCTATTTGAGGGAGAGGCATAAGCTAACATACTTTATCTACTTGGATCATATGCACTTATGATTGGAACTCTAGCAAGCATCCGCAACTACTAAAGACTCATTAAGGTAAAACCCAACCATAGCATTAAAGCATCAAGTCCCTTTATCCCATACGCAACAATCCCCTTACTCGGGTTTATGCTTCTGTCACTGAAGCAACCCACCATAAAAGAATCATAACATGTTGCAACACCCTACAACGGGAACCCCTCACACTTGCGCAACACGGAGGGCACACTAGGACAGCACCAATAATAAAACATGCAACTCAAACCAATCATAGCAATTCATCAATCACCGATAGGACAACGAAAATCTACCCAGACATCATAGGATGGCAACACATCATTGGAAAATAATATGAAGCATAAAGCACCATGTTCAAGTAGAGGGTACAACGGGATGCGGGAGAGTGGACCGCTGAATATAGAAGGGGGGAGGTGATGGAGATGTTGGTGAAGATGACAGCGGTGTTGGTGAAGATCATGGTGATGATGATGTCCCCCGGCAGCGCTCCGGCGCCACCGGAAGCAAGGGGGAGAGAGTCCCCCTTCTTCTTCTTCTTCTTCCTTGACCTCATCCCTAGATGGGAGAAGGGTTTCCCCTCTAGTCCTTGGCTCACATGGCTTGGGAGGGGCGAGAGCCCCTCCGAGATTGGATCTATCTCTCTGTTTCTGCTTTCTGAATTCAGCCCTGGCACTGTTTCTTTTATATCCGGAGATCAGTAACTCCGATTGGATTGGAACCTTCGCCCAAATCATTTTCCAAAAATTAGCTTTCTTGCGGCCAAAGTAGAGCATCAACCGCCTTACAGGTGGACCACGAGGGTGGGGGGCGCCCACCTAAAGTGGGCGTGGGCCCCTATCTCGTGGTCACCTCGGGCACCGTCTCGCGTTGATTTCACCTCCCAAAATCACAAATATTCCAAAATAATTCTCCGTCCGTTTTTATCCCGTTTGGACTCCATTTGATATGGGGTTTTTGCAAAACATAAAACATGCAACAGACAGGAACTGGCACTGGGCACTGGATCAATATGTTAGTCCCAAAAAATAGTATAAAAAGTTGCCAAAAGTATATGAAAGTTGAATAATATTGGCATGGAACAATAAAAAATTATAGATACGACGGAGACGTATCAGCATCCCCAAGCTTAATTCCTGCTCGTCCTCGAGTAGGTAAATGATAAAAAAGATAATTTTTGATGTGGAATGCTACCTAGCATAATCTTGATCATATGTCTAATCATGGCATGAATATTAAGACATGAGTGATTCAAAGAAATAGTCTATCATTTGACATAAAAACGATAATACTTCGAGCATACCAATAAAGCAATCATGTCTTTTCAAAACAACAAGGCCAAAGCAAGCTTATCCCTATAAAATTATATAGTTTGGCCATGCTTCATTTTCGTCACACAAAATGCTCCCATCATGCACAACCCCGATGACAAGCCGAGCAATTGGTTCATACTTTTTAACGCGCCTCAGCTTTTTTAACCCTCACGTAATACATGAGCGCAAGCCATGGATATAGCATTATAGGTGGAATAGAATATAATGATGGAGGTTATGTGGAGAAGACAAAAAAAGGATAAAGTCTCACATCGACGCGGCTAATCAACGGGCTATGGAGATGCCCATCAATTGATGTCAATGCGATGAGTAGGGATTTCCATGCGACAGATGCACTAAGAGCTATAAGTATATGAAAGCTCAAACTAAAAACTAAGTGGGTGTGCATCCAACTTGCTTGCTCATGAAGACCTAGGGCATTTGAGGAAGCCCATCGTTGGAATATACAAGCCAAGTTCTATAATGAAAATTCCCACTAGTATATGAAAGTGACAACATAGGAGACAATCTATATGAAGAACATGGTGCTACTTTGAAGCACAAGTGTGGAAAAAGGATAGTAACATTGCCCCTTTTCTTTTCTTTTTTTTTCTTTTTTTATTTTCTTTTTTTCGGTGGGCTTCTTTGGCCCCCTTTTTTATTTAGGCTTCTTTGGCCTTTCCTTTTTTTAGGGAAATGCTTTATAATGATGATCATCAAACTTTTATTTACTTACAACTCAATATTACAACTCGATACTAGAACAAAGATATGACTCTATATGAATGCCTCTGGCGATGTACCGGGATGTGCAATGATCTAGCGTAGCAATGACATCAAAAAACGGACAAGCCATGAAAACATCATGCTAGCTATCTTACGATCATGCAAACCAATATGACAATGAATGCTCAAGTCATGTATATGATGATCATGGAAGTTGCATGGCAATATATCTCGGAATGGCTATGGAAATTCCATGATAGGTAGGTATGGTGGCTGCTTTGAGGAAGATATAATGAGTCTTATGTGTGATAGAGTGTATCGTATCACGGGATTTGGATGCACCGGCAAAGTTTGCACCAACACTCGAGGTGAGAAAGGGCAATGCACGATACCGAAGAGGCTACAATGATGGAAAGGTAAAAGTGTGTATAATCCGTGGACTCACATTAGTCATAAATAATTCATATACTTATTGCAAAAGTTTATTAGCCCTCGAAGCAAAGTACTACTACGCATGCCCCTAGGGGGATAGATTGGTAGGAAAATACCATCGCTCGTCCCCGACCGCCACTCATAAGGAAGACAATCAAAGAAGCACCCCATGCTTCAAATTTGTCACACAACGGTTACCATACGTGCATGCTACGGGACTTGCAAACCTCAACACAAGTGTCTCTACAATCCACAACCACCCATTAGGATGACTCTAATATCACCATCTTTATATTGCAAAACTATTGCAAGGAATCAAACATATCATATTTAGCGATCTACAAGTTTATGTAGGATTTTATGACTATGTGAATGACCAATTCCTGTCATCTCTCTAAATAGATATAAGTGAAGCAAGAGAGTTTAATTCTTTCTACAAAAGATATGCCCACGCTCTAACAAATATGAGTGAAGCAAAAGAGCATTCTATAAATGGCGGTTTTCTATGTGAAGAGAAACAGGCAATCCAAACTTCAAAAGATATAAGTGAAGCACATGAAGCATTCTATAAAGTCATACTCAAAAGATTTAAGTGAAGTGCAATGAGCATTCTATAAATCAACCAAGGACTATCTCATACCAGCATGGTGCAAAAAAGAAAAAAGAAAACTAAATGCAAAAGACGCTCCAAGACTTGCACATATCGCATGAACGAAACGAATACGAAAACATACTGATATTTGTTGAAGAAAGAAGAGATGCCTTCCGGGGCATCCCCAAGCTTAGACGCTTGAGTCTCCTTGAATATTTACTTGGGGTGCCTAGGGCATCCCCAAGCTTGAGCTCTTGCCTCTCTTCCTTTTCCTCATATCGAGACATCCTCGATTAGACACTTCATCCACACAAAACTTCAACAGAAAACTCGGTAAGATCCGTTAGTATAATAAAGCAAATCACCACTCTAAGTACTATAGAAAACCAATTCATATTTTGTTTTTTCATTGTGTCTACTGTAATATAAATTCTTCATGGCTTAATCCACTGATATAAATTGATAGATTCATCAAAACAAGCAAACTATGCATCAAAAACAGAATCTGTCAAAAACAGAACAGTCTGTAGCAATCTGAACATCCGCCGTACTTCTGGTACCCCAAAAATTCTACCAAACTTAGAAAAAATAAACAGGTTGTATATCAAGACATTGCAAAAGGAATCAGAACCAATTGACGTTCCAGTTAAAAATGTAAAATCGCGCACTACAGCCAAAGTTTCTGTCCTGCACCGTACAAACTAACAAACATTGTAAACATCCTAAAGGCAAACCTTGGCACATTATTTTAATAATACAATGGAATTGTACAAGGGGATAATTATTTTTTATGAAAAGTTTCTGTAATCAAGATTCACAAAGTTTCCGTGAGCATGAACAAAGTTCAAGGAGCTCTCCAACTTCAACAATGCTTGTCTTTCTTACTTTCACTTTCCTTTTTGAAAAGTTTTTAGGTTCCCCTCTTTATTTTTTTGTTTTAAAACTATATAAAAGCACTCAACAGAAATAAATGACTCTCTAAAACTTCGGGGTTGTCTCCCTGGCAGCGCTTTCTTTAAAGCCATTAAGCTAGGCATATAGTGCTCAAGTAGTGGATCCACCCGGATCCCAACGTATATCAAAGCCAATTTTAATTAGCAATGATTTGTAATTTAGTAATGAGCACAAAGTAACATATATCAAGCAACAACGAAGTCTAACTCTCTTCCTATGCATCGGCATGTCATAAGAGAACAATTCATGCACACCAAGTAAAGGCCAATGCATAGTATGAACAGTTTCTTGCAATTTTATCATATTGGAAACATAGAGAGGTGGAGATATAGTTCCTCTCTCATAATAATTGCAAGTAGGAGCAGCAAGCACATGCATATTATATCTATCAAAATCATCATGTGTAGTAGTAAAACGCAACCCATCAATATAATCCTTAATGAGCACAAACTTCTCTGATAAAGTGTAGTAGGGAGAATTCAAAAAGATAATAGGACTATCATGTGTGGGTGCAATAGCAACAATTTCATGTTTAACATAAGGAACTATAGCAAGCTCATCTCCATAAGCATAATTCATATTGGCATCTTGGCCACAAGCATAGCAAGCATCATCAAAAAGGGATATTTCAAGAGAATCAACGGGATCATAGCAATCATCCTTTGATAAGCACGAAGGGGAATTAAACAATGTATGAGTTGAAGAGTTACTCTCATTAGATGGTGGGCACGGGTGATCAATCCGCTCTTCCTCTTTTGTTCTTCGCTCTCCTCATCATCTTTTTCATCCAATGAGCTCATAGTTTCATCAATTTCTTCTTCCATAGCTTCCTGCAAAATATTAGTCTCTTCTTGGACAGCGGAGACTTTCTCAATAAATGCATTAATATAGTAATTGTATTCATAATTTTCATATCAATATCTAAGTATAGCAAGATTTTCAGGCCTATAAACATCATGATCAAAAGCTTCATACTTTTCAAACAAAGATTCAATTTCAAAAGCAGCCTTAAAAGCAACAAATTCTTCAATTTGTTCAACATCATAGTAATCATATATACCATTAGCATAAGAACCTAAGGTTTCATTATCATTAAATTTGCATGAAAAGGGAAGGTGTGGAGCCTTCATCCTAGAGCAACAAGTAATATCATATCTCAAGCATAGATCCCGAGCATACCAACGCAACATATTAATTTGATCCCATAATAGTTTCCCTTTTTGTGTCAAGCGATAATCCCTAAAGTATTCACGTTGATCCAATGTGTCTCCCATTATAAAGTTGAGTTGGGTTTTCTCAGGATTATCAAGGTAGTACATGATATCTTTCACATAATGAGAATTGAGGGTTTTAGGAGTTACCCCATTCCCATGAGTAGCAAGTACACCTAATTTTTTTTGTATTTTGTGTTCCATATCCATAACTAAAGATAGAGAGAAATTTAGAATAGCAAATAAAAATTACTAAGTGATAAAGCAAACAAGCACACACGAGAATATTCACCCCACGCTATGACTCCCCGGCAACGGCGCCAGAAAAAGTTCTTGATAACCCACAAGTGTAGGGGATAATTATAGCCTCTTTCGATAAGTAAGAGTGTCGATACCAATGAGGAGCTAAAGGTAGAACAAATACTCTCTCAAGCCCTATCTGCCAATGATACGACTCTACGCATGCTTAGTGTTTGCTTACCTAGAACAAGTATGAAATTAGAAGTACTTTGTAGGTGTGATAGGATAGGTTTGCAAGATAATAAAGAACGCGTAAATAAAAAGTAGGGGCTGTTTAGATAAAGATGCAATAAAGTAAATATAGCGAGTGTGGAAAAGTGGTGGTAGGAGTTGTGAAATTGTCCCTAAGCAATTGACTATGTTACTAGACCGGTAATCACTATTGCAATTCTATTTGAGGGAGAGGCATAAGCTAACATACTTTCTCTACTTGGATCATATGCACTTATGATTGGAACTCTAGTAAGCATCCGCAACTACTAAAGATTCATTAAGGTAAAACCCAACCATAGCATTAAAGCATCAAGTCCCCTTTATCCCATACGCAACAATCCCCTTACTCGGGTTTATGCTTATGTCACTCAAGCAACCCACCATAAAAGAATCATGAATGTATTGCAACACCCTACAGCGGGAATCCCTCACGCTTGCGCGACACGGAGGGCACAATAGGACAGCACCAATAATAAAACATGCAACTCAAACCAATCATAGCAATTCATCAATCACCGATAGGACAACGAAAATAGAGGATACAAGGGATGCGGGAGAGTGGACCGCTGAATATAGAAGGGGGGAGGTGATGGAGATGTTAGTGAAGATGACGGCGATGTTGGTGAAGATCGCGGTGATGATGATGGCCCCCGACAGCGCTCCGGCGCCACCGAAAGCAAGGGGGAGAGAGGCCCCCTTCTTCTTCTTCTTCCTTGACCTCCTCCATAGATGGGAGAAGGGTTTCCCCTCTGGTACTTGGCGCCCATGGCTTGGGAGGGGCGAGAGCCCCTCCGAGATTGGATCTCTCTCTCTATTTCTGCCTTCTGAATTCTGCCCTGGCACCGTTTCTTTTATATTCGGAGATCCGTAACTCCGATTGGATTAAAACCTTCGCCCAGACCGGTTTCCAAAAATTATCTTTATTGCGGCCAAAGTAGAGCATCAGCCACCTTACGGGTGGCCCACGAGGGTGGGGGGCGCACCCACCTAAAGTGGGTGTGGGCCCCTATCTCGTGGCCACCTCGGGCACCGTCTCACGTTGATTTCACCTCCCAAAAATCACAAATATTCCAAAATAATTCTCCGTCCGTTTTTATCCCGTTTGGACTCCGTTTGATATGGGGTTTCTGCGAAACATAAAACATGCAATAAACAGGAACTAGCACTGGGCAGTGGATCAATATGTTAGTCCCAAAAAATAGTATAAAAAGTTGCCAAAAGTATATAAAAGTTGAACAATATTGGCATGGAACAATGAAAAATTATAGATACGACGGAGACGTATCAAAATGCTACAGAGCTCCCACTCACTTTCTTGTAAACGCAGGCTTCTCCATAAGTCTACATAAACCCAAACGCTTTGATCATTTCATCAAAGCGAATGTTCCAACTCCGAGATGCTTGCACCAGCCCATAGATGGAGCGCTGGAGCTTGCATACCATGTTAACATTCTTAGGATCGACAAAACCTTCCGGCTGCATCATAGTCTATTCTTCCTTGTGGAAGCCGTTAGGGAATGCCGTTTTGACGTCCATTTGCCATATCTCGTAATTGTAGAATGCGGCAATTGCTAACATGATTCGGACATACTTTAGCTTCGCTATGGGTGAGAAGGTCTCATCGTAATCAACCCCTTGAACTTGTCGATAACCCTTAGCGACAAGTCGAGCTTTATAGATGGTAACATTACCATCCGCGTCCGTCTCCTTCTTAAAGATCCATTTATTTTCTATCGCTCGCCGATCGTCGGGCAAGTCTGTCAAAGTCCATACTTTGTTTTCATACATGGATCCTATCTTGGATTGCATGGCTTCAAGCCATTTGTTGGAATCTGGGCCCGCCATCGCTTCTTCATAGTTAGAAGGTTCACCGTTGTCTAACAACATGATTTCCAGGACAGGGTTGCCATACCATTCTGGTGTGGAACGTGTCCTCGTGGACCTATGAAGTTTAGTAGCAACTTGATCCGAAGTACCTTGATCATCATCATTAACCTCCTCTAGCCGGTGCTGGCACCACAGAAACATCTTCCTGTGCTGCGCTACTTTCCGCTTCAAGAGGCAGTACTTCATCAAATTCTACTTTCCTCCCACTTACTTTTTTCGTGAGAAACTCTTTCTCCAGAAAGGACCCGTTCTTGGCAACAAATATCTTGCCTTCGGATCTGAGGCAGAAGGTATACCCAATGGTTTCCTTAGGGTATCCTATGAATACGCATTTTTCCGACTTGGGTTTGAACTTTTCAGGTTGAAGTTTCTTGACATAAGCATCGCATCCCCAAACTTTTAGAAACGCCAGCTTAGGTTTCTTCTCAAACCATAATTCATACGGTGTCGTCTCAACGGATTTCGATGGAGCCCTATTTAAAGTGAATGCGGTAGTCTCTAAAGCATAGCCCCAAAATGAGAGCGGTAGATCGGTAAGAGACATCATAGATCGCACCATATCCAATAGAGTGCGATTACAACGTTTGGACACACCATTACGCTGAGGTGTTCTAGGCGGCGTGAGTTGTGAAACGATTCCACATTTCCTTAAGTGTGTGCCAAATTCGTGACTCAAATATTCCCCTCCACGATCTGATCGTAAGAACTTTATTTTTCTGTCACGTTAATTTTCAACCTCGCTCTGAAATTCCTTGAACTTTTCAAAGGTCTCAGACTTGTGTTTCATTAAGTAGACATACCCATATATAGTTAAGTCATCAGTGAGGGTGAGAACATAACGACAACCACCGCGAGCCTCAACGCTCATTGGACCGCACACATCAGTATGTATGATTTCCAAGAAGTTGGTTGCTCGCTCCATTGTTGTGGAGAACGGAGTCTTGGTCATTTTTCCCATGAGGCATGGTTCGCACGTGTCAAATGATTCATAATCAAAAGACTCCAAAAGTCCATCTGCATGGAGCTTCTTCATGCATTTGACACCAATGTGACCAAGGCGGCAGAGCCACTAGTATGTGGGACTATCATTATCAACCTTACATCTTTTGGTATTCACACTATGAATATGTGTAACATTATGTTCGAGATTCATTAAGAATAAACCATTGACCAGCAGTGCATGACCATAAAA
Source organism: Triticum aestivum (assembly GCF_018294505.1). Classification (NCBI taxonomy): domain Eukaryota; kingdom Viridiplantae; phylum Streptophyta; class Magnoliopsida; order Poales; family Poaceae; genus Triticum; species Triticum aestivum. The sequence continues at coordinate 552,016,719 of NC_057810.1, read as the reverse complement.
CATATCTCTCATATAAATAGAACAATCATTATTCTCGGATTTAAATGACTAGTTATCTCATACTAAACGAGATCCAGATACAATGTTCATGCTCAAAGCTGGCACTAAATAACAATTATTGAGGTTTAAAACTAATCCCGAAGGTAAATGTAGAGGTAGCGTGCCGATGGCGATCACATCAACCTTAGAACCATTCCCGACGCGCATCGTCACCTCGTCCTTCGCCAGTCTCCGCTTATTCCGCAGCTCTTGTTTTCAGTTACAAATATGAGCAACCGCACCGGTATCAAATACCTAGGAGCTACTACGAGTACTGGTAAGGTACACATCAATAACATGTATATCACATATACCTTTGGTGTTGCCAGCCTTCTTGTCCGCTAAGTACTTGGGGCAGTTCCGCTTCCAGTGACCATTTCCCTTGCAAATAAAACACTCAGTCTCAGGCTTGGGTCCATACTTTGGCTTCTTCCCGGTAGCTTTCTTACCAGGCGCGGCAACTCCCTTGTCGTCTTTCTTGAAGCCCTTTTTACCCTTGCCTTTCTTGAACTTAGTGGTTTTATTCACCATCAACACTTGATGTTCCTTTTTGATTTCCACCTCCGCTGATTTCAGCATCGAATATACCTCAGGAATGGTTTTCTCCATCCCCTGCATATTGAAGTTCATCACAAAGCTCTTGTAGCTCGGTGAGAGCGACTGAAGGATTCTGTCAACAACCGCGTCATCCGGGAGATTAACTCCCAGCTGGGACAAGCGGCTGTGCAACCCAGACATTTTGAGTATGTGTTCACTGACGGAACTATTCTCCTCCATCTTACAACTGTAGAACTTGTCGGAGACTTCGTATCTCTCGATCCGGGCATGAGCTTGGAAAACCATTTTCAGCTCTTGGAACATCTCATATGCTTTGTGCTGCTCGAAACGCTTTTGGAGCCCTGGTTCTAAGCTGTAAAGCATGCCGCACTGAACCAGGGAGTAATCATCAACACGCGACTGCCAGGCGTTCATAACTTCTTGGTTCGATGGGACAGGTGCTTCACCTAGCAGTGCTTCAAGGACATATGCTTTCTTGGTAGCTATGAGGATGATCCTCAAGTTCCAGACCCAGTCCGTATAGTTGCTACCATCGTCTTTCAGCTTGGTTTTCACTAGGAACGCGTTGAAGTTGAGGACAACATTAGCGTGGGCCATTTGATCTACAAGACATACTGTAAAGACTTTCAGACTAAGTTCATGATAATTAAATTCATCTAATCAAATTATTTAATGAACTCCCACTCAGATAGACATCCCTATAGTCATCTAAGTGATACACGATCCAACTCAACTAGGTCGTGTCCAATCATCATGTGAAACGGACTAGTCATCATCGGTGAACATCTTCATGTTGATCGTATCTTCTATACGACTCATGTTCAACCTGTTGGTCTCTTGTGTTCCGAGGCCATGTATGTACATGCTAGGCTCGTCAAGTCAACCTAAGTGTTTTTGCATGTGTAAATCTGGCTTACACCCGTTGTATGTGAAAATTAGAATCTATCACACCCGATCATCACGTGGTGCTTCGAAACAACACACTTTCGCAACAGCGCACAGTTAGGGGGAACACTTCCTTGAAATTGTTATGAGGGATCATATTATTTATGCTACCGTCGTTCTAAGCAAATAAGATCCAAAAACATGATAAACATCACATGCAATCAAATAGTGACATGATATGGCCAATATCATTTTGCTCCTTTTGATCTCTATCTTCGGGGCGCCATGATCATCATCGTCACCGGCATGACACCATGATCTCCATCATCGTATCTCCATCAAGTTGTCTCGCCAACTATTACTTCTACTACTATGGCTAACGGTTTAGCAATAAAGTAAAGTAATTACATGGCGTTATTCAATGACACACATGTCATACAATAAATAAAGACAACTCCTATGGCTCCTGCCGATTGTCATACTCATCGACATGCAAGTCGTGATTCCTATTACAAGAACATGATCAATCTCATACATCACATATATTTCATTTATCACATCCTTCATGGCCATATCACATCACACGACATACGCCGCAAAAACAAGTTAGACGTCCTCTAATTGTTGTTGCATGTTTTTACGTGGCTGCTATAAATTTCTAGCAAGAACATTTATTACCTATGCCAAAACCACAACGTGATATGCCAATTGCTATTTACCCTTCATAAGGACCATTTTCATCAAATCTGATCTGACTAAAGTGGGAGAACAAACAACTGCTAGCCACCTTATGCAACTAGTGCATGTCAGTCGGTGGAACCTGTCTCACGTTAGCGTACGTGTAAGGTCGGTCTGGGCCGCTTCATCCCACGATGCCGCCGAAACAAGATAAGACTAGTAGTGGCAAGTAAATTTACAAAATCGACGCCCACAACAAACTTGTGTTCTACTCGTGCATAGAAACTACGCATAGACCTAGCTCATGATGCCACTGTTGGGGATCGTAGCAGAAATTAAAAAATTTCTATGCATCACCAAGATCCATCTATGGAGTAACTAGCAATGAGAGAGAAGGGAGTGCATCTTCATACCCTTGAAGATCGCGAGTCGGAAGCGTTGCAAGAACGCGGTTGGAGGAGTCGTACACGTAGCGATTTAGAACGCGGCCGAATCCGATCTAAGCACCGAACAACGGTGCCTCCGCGCTCAACACATGTGCAGCCCGGTGACGTATATCGCGCCTTGATCCTGCAAGGAGGAGGGATAGGTTGAGGAAGAAGGCTCCAACAGCAGCACGACGGCGTGGTGGTGATGGAGTGGCAGTTCTCCGGCAGGGCTTCACCAAGCTCTTGTGGAGGAGGAGAGGTGTTGGGGAGGGGAGGGTGGTGTTGCATCCCTCCCCTCACCCCTCTATTTATAGGGAGATGGAGGAAGGGCGGCGGCCAAGGGGAGGGGGCTTGCCCCCCAAGCAAGGGGGGCGCCCCTTTAGGGTTTCCCCCAACCTTAGGCGCATGGGCAATAGGGGGTGGTGCCCAGCCCTCTTAGGGGCTTGTTCCCTTCCACCTACAGCCCATGAGGCCCTTCGGGACAGGTGGCCCCTTCCGGTGGACCCCCGGAACCCCTCCGGTGGCCCCGGTACAATACCGGTATGCCCCCGGATATTTCCGGTGACCGTATGACAACTTCCCATATATAAATCTTTACCTCCGGACCATTCCGTAACTCCTCGTGATATCCGGGATCTCATCTGGGACTCCGAACAACATTCGTAGTCACATACAAATCTTCCTTATAACCCTAGCGTCATCGAAACTTAAGTGTGTAGACCCTACGGGTTCGGGAATCACGCAGACATGACCGAGACAACTCTCTGGCCAATAACCAACAGCGGGATCTGGATACCCATGTTGTCTCCCACATGGTCCATGATGATCTCATCGGATGAACCATGATGTCGAGGATTCAAGTAATCCCGTATTCAATTCCCTTTGTCAATCGCTATGTTACTTGCCCGAGATTCGATCGTCGGTATCCCAATACCTTGTTCAATCTCGTTACCGGCAAGTCACTTTACTCGGTCCGTAATGCATGATCCCGTGACCAACCACTTGGTCACATTGAGCTCATTATGATGATGCATTACCGAGTGGGCCCAGAGATACCTCTCCGTCATACGGAGTGACAATCCCAGTCTCGATTCGTGCCAACCCAACAGACACTTTCGTAGATACCTGTAGAGCACCTTTATAGTCACCCAGTTACGTTGTGACGTTTGGTACACCCAAAGCACTCCTACGGTATCCGGTAGTTACACAATCTCATGGTCTAAGGAAATGATACTTGACATTAGAAAATCTCTAGCAAACAAACTACACGATCTTGTGCTATGCATAGGATTGGGTCTTGTCCATCACATCATTCTCCTAATGATGTGATCCCGTTAATAATGACATCCAATGTCCATAGTCAGGAAACTATGACCATATGTTGATCAATGAGCTAGTCAACTAGAGGCTCACTAGGGACATGGTGTGGTCTATGTATTCACACATGTATTACGGTTTCCGGTCAATACAATTACAACATAAACAATAGACAATTATCATGAACAAGGAATTATAATAATAACCATTTTATTATTGCCTCTAGAGCATATTTGCAACACAAATGACAATCGGGTTCACTTTCTATGCCTTAGCCCAAGAGGAACGCTTGTTTTAAATAGTGCTTAAAATTCCAACGTATTGATCTTTGAATGTGTTATTACCTAGTCAAATTTATCCTCCTAAAGTATGAGTTGATAGCATTCCTTAATAAAGAAGGTACACCAATATGAAAAAAAATTATTTGGACTTGTAAGGCCATCAAAAAGCTAGGAGTCATCATGATGACAAGAGGTGAAGGGGGTTGTGTTCGAAATGGAACATAATAAGACTGGTTATTAAGGAAAAATGACTTTAGTTGTTTGAGGATAGAATTTATATGGGGATTTTTAAGTAGAATTTTGGTGAGATGTCATGCTCCCTAGAATGAAGGAGGCATTTTAAGATGAATTTTTGTGTGATATCATGCTCCCTAGAATGTAAGACACTTGTTGTTGGCAGAACATGCTCATTTGTTTCCTGGATGCCCACTTCGAAATATCCACGAAATACGAAATAATCAACTAGATGTGGTAATTGACCATGTGGCTTTGCCCACTTGGATGACGTTGATGTGAGGTAGAAACATCTTACGCGTGGCAGTCATTATGCATCAAACCATGCATAAGTAACACATGATATTTTTTGAAAGAAGAACTCTTAAGATTAATTCAGAGAAGGCCTACAAAAGTTAAATGCTCTTTCCGTCAACATACACTCTAGGTGAAAGGTTTCTCTACCACATGGTGCTAGCAGATTTACAGCTTTGTTGCCAATGGTAACATTGCCATAAATGTCTGAAAAGTGAATCTAGCATATCAAGTGTAGGTTTTTGTTGATTATTGACCAAAAACATAAGAAACTGATCATTCTATCAAGTATGCAAGGTTTTAGAATTTTGCTTGGTGGCCCCTAAAAATGAGAAAATCCTTGTGAAGTACTCCCTCCGTCGCATAATATAAGAGTGTTTTTGACACTAGTGTAGTGTAAAAGACGCTCTTATATTATGGGACAGAGGGAATAGTGTTCTGTATTTTTAATAGGCTTTTGGTGGAATCAAACCCATATCATGTCGTAGTTTCCATATGGGCACTTCAACTTAATCCGAGTCCTATCATATTGCCAAAGTCTTCAATCCATCCCTCAAGATTTCTTGTGAAACTCTCTCGAATCCAGAACTTTAATACTTCCCCGGAACTACCTAACCATCTACTCGGTACCTCCGAGCTTTATGAGTAGAGAAAGCTAATGAAGAAACCTAAGTGTTGCTCACGAAATATCAACCTTAGCTACTAGTATTACTAGAGTCAGTAGTTCTTTAAGATGATGCTTGGTTAACGCTTGCACCTCCGAGTGATGGTGTCCAATTCTTTCAAGTATGTTGACTTGTGTTAGTCAGTGTAGTTCTAGTATAGGTCCAGAACTTCCGTCCGGAATTTGTTTGGAACCTTCTTTGCGTCTACTCTTCTAAGGGTAATATGTTCTATTTGGAACCTTCGCGTGAGGCTTATCTTGTACTAACTGGTAACGTTTTTGGTGTGGGCAGAGATTTGCACTTGTTGTCCAGCACCACAGGGTTCATGTCAGTACCTCTGAGGTAACCGTGATTCCTGGTATGTCTGTAATGTCTAGGGTAAATTGTACATATATGAATTGCTTAATGAGGAACCTTGCGATGGGCCTTGCCGAGGGGGGATATGTCAAGTATCTTCCTAGGATCATGTTTTCTATAGTTTATTATGAATATACAATGCAATTTAGTAGTCATTTTCCATTTCAATTAGAGAACATAGTTTGATGTTCAGAGTACCGTATGTGATCCCTTCGAACCGTATGTGATCAAGGGACGATACCCCATGTTAGAAAAACTCTATAAGATGTGGCATATGTGACTGATCGTCATAATAACCGCATTATAGCGAAACACACACAAAATGGCACTCTAGTAGAGTTAGTATATTGCTAGTGGATATAGTGCCCCTAGCGAGTTTTGATGATTAATTAGAAAACGGTAAAGGGACTAATGTGTTTACTAAGTGTACAAAGGTGAAAGTTCCCGGTCATTTGGTTTAATCGAGGGATTATAACCCCTAAAAATGTCGAGGGCATATTGAAGTCTTCCAAATACCCCCATGAAGAATTGAAAGACCGAGAGTATCTTTTGTTTGCTAGTTTGTTTAATTCATCATTGAGTCGGTAGGGTAGGCCGTACTATTAAGGGGGGTCAAAGTGAAGGAACATTGAAAGTCTTCATTCTCAATCAAAACCTACCTTACACTTGTGAGTGGAGACCTGGAAATCTCCTTTCAAGCGAGCCTACTAGATTCAGTGTCTAAGTCAGATGGATCGAGGAATTGCTACCGTTTGTCATGTCATTAAAGTTAGCTTCCTCGGTGAGTTAGAAAACTCCCTACTTGAGTTTTCTAGGTTCATTGGAACCCATGAAATTGTGCCAGTATCAGCAACATGTTGGTGTGAGGGTCTAGCCACGGCCACTTCAAATCACCTGGCCAGAGCTTCGACTATAAATAACATCTACTCTCGTAGAGCGCAGGCGGTTCCTCGAGTGAAGTTTTTCTGAGTCACACATAACATTCCTTCCTTAGGATGATTTCCTGAACAATCCAAAGTGTGCCACATGACCTACCTGTTTTCCCCCTTTTGTAGGGTCGTGCATTGAGTCAGAACATCCGAACCAGTATCCGACTTGTTGGATCTCATGAAAAATATTCTGAAGTAATATCCCACTTGTGTCCAGTAGCTACTGGATAACCTCAGAGGCTGCCTCAGATCATTTTTCGGAACCTCTGGAAGGTCAGAACAACCAACATGGTCGGAACATCTGACTTCACTGGGTGGGCTATAACGGGCAGATTTTAGTGTTGATTATAAATAGCCTCTACTTCCACCTTTGGAATGTGACAAACACAACACTCCTCACACCATTGATCCAAAAGCTTTAACCTTTGATACCTCCCTCTCCAGCCAACCAATCCACTCCATATTTCTAGGATGTCAAGAGGAGCACCCGATCTACACTTCCATCCAACCAAACTCGAGTTCCTCGATTCCTCATGAGGTCCTTGCAAGTCCTGTTATTCTTGGGTTCATGGGGAACCCTAGACGGTTGTGATTTCTCGGGAGCTTCCAAGTTCCGCGGTTGTGCCTCGGGATCGTTCGTGAGGGTTTGGAGCTCATCCCAAGAGCTACCCCTCGTGGAACGGCACCAAAACATTCATTGCTTGTGGTTCTCAGAAAAGAAGGTGAGATATTCGTTGTCATGGCAGCATTCGTTGTTCCCCCCTCACCAATGGAGATTAGCACACCCTAAGTGTGTGAACTTCATATTACATCATCATCTCCACCGCTTTCGGTTGTCTCTTTTACCTAACGTTACTTCTTCTTTCTACTTGCTTATGTGTTACCTTGTGTAGCTTACTAACTTGTTGTAACACATCATATATGGTTGCATCACCTAGTTGCATTTTTAGAGAACTTGCGTTTCCGCACTTAACTCTAAAATCAACTAAGAAAAGAATTTAATTTGGTAGCTGCCTATTCACCATCCTCTAGGCGACATTATCGTCATCTTAATTTCAACTTGGAACCAAATTCTTCATGTCTTAACCAAGCTTTACTCACAACATTTACCTTATGTATCTTGATGTGTTTTGAGGAATTATTCTTTGTGCTGGACTGTACCATTTTTCTATCTAGTTTTGTGACCGTTGTGGAGTCTCTATGTTTTACGTCGCAATCTTTTTGTTAGGTACTTATTTGCTCAATTCATGCGAGGACTTTGCCTTTGTACTGCTAGTTAAATCCATTATCATCTACTTGCTCTGTTTTACTACTTTCCTGGTCTAATTTAGTATTCACTTAGTAGTTTGTACTTAGTTATTTCCATGCACGCCTTCATGTATTGTTATCAGCTCTATGAGTATTCTGCGGTATTGTTGTATAGTTACATGTTGTTCCTTTGATTTGTGAAGAATTGTTATTCCGTGAAGAGTTATTTAGCAACGCCTCTTCAACCCCCTTTCTAGTCGTTATACTCTATCTTTCGTGTATGCATGTGAATTACTATACTTTATGGATCTCGCTCTAAAGTTAAGCTCGTAACCTCCATATTTTGAGGTTGTGGAGGGCTGGTTTGAAGTGTACACTAAACCTAACTAATCGTGTGTGAGTGATACTTCACCTTCTTCCTCCTCGCACTTCCATTCTGTTTTTGGTAGAGTGATTGTCCATACCGTTCACACTGACAAAGAAACCCACTGGCAACATGACCGCGAACAACCGCCAAATTACACGTGCTCCTGAGTACTCGGATTCCCGCCACGCCAAATCACCTCATGCCGTCCCCGACTATAAAAGCTAGGTGGTGACTCGCTCTCCTCACAAGCGTAACCCTACAATCGCCTTGTCTCGTACACGCCGTTGCCAAAAGGAGTATCACCGCTCCTTTGAGGAGCCTGAATGTAAGCACGAGCTCGACCGCCACTAGGCTCTCGGTCTGTCACTCGAGTTTGATGGTGACCTCAACAAAGACCATGACTACAAAACCTTGACTAGTAGATAGCTAGTAGTGTTGAATAGCGGATTGCCTATGTTTAGTATTTTATTCACTGTTTGAACGCCTAGAATTGAAACCAGGCATTTCGAGCAAATAAAAACAAATGAAGGCTGCAGTTTGGTGTTTATTTGTTTGTGCATAGGCCCGAAAGCCTCCATGCGGCTTTTTTACGACTCCCTTTTTGGTGGTCTTTGGGACTCTGCTAGATTCGTTGTTAAAGGATAAACTTACATGTTTCCATTACGACTGATTCGTGGCTTCAAGATATCTTGTATGCACAAACAACACAAGCCACGCTCAGTTGATAGTGGGGCGGCCGGTAGCGACCAAATTAGTTTTCACAAACTCCATGCTTATTTCCATCATCTTGACCATCGATCACCTATGCAACCATCATACTCGTTGTGGTAATTTGATGGGACATAACTACATAGGAACCCAATCCCTGGAGAACGGTTGCCACTTGCCAGGAGGGATGGCAAGCGTGAACCCCCGATGGCATTTTTGTGTATTGGTGTGAGGCTGGGTTGGCGTTTCTCAAAACTGGCAGTTTGTTTACTTTGTGGTTTTTTTACATGAAAACTGCCACTAGCAGCGGTTTTGAGGGCGTTCGTCGAGCTTTTGCTACTATCGAGCGTTCGATGGATATCATCACGGAATCACGTATGTTAAGGGTACCAGATTAAGAGAATCCTAGGCGGCAAGGAAAAGTGCAGAGAAATTACGGGACAGGATGCTTGGGATACCGTTAATCCCTGGCTCGGATGTTGGCTAAACCTGCTATTTCCACTGCTGTTCTGTACTGATCTGCCTGCCCGTGACACCACAAATTTAACTCAGCTGTCCCCCCGGCCCTGTGTGTTTGTTTAAGGCTGGTTGTAATGGGAGTATCATAGCTAGTATCATGCATGCCAATTAGGCAACTTTGATGAGGTAGCATAGAATTAAATGAAGTAAGAGTGAGTTGAGTATCATATCATGATATTGTATCATAATAAATGCTACACTAGTATGTGTCATGCATGGCAATAAATAAAGGTATCTATGATACTACCATATGATACTATGCATTAGGCTGGTCATAGTGAGGAGTAACTTAGACTAGTAACATGCATATGTTACTAGTCTATGTTACTACCTCTATAGTGCATAGTATCATACATTAGTATCATAAGTGGTCTCATTTATTGCCATGCATGACACATAGTAGCATCACATTTATTATGTTATGGTATCTACCTATGTTACTATAACCATCTCTCTCTTCTTTAATTGTCTGCCACATAAGCATGTTTGCGAGTCCCAAGTGCATGTTACTACTTATGTTACCCCCACTATGGCCAGCCTTAGGGAGGTAGTATCATACACTAGTATCATACACTAGTATCATATGCATGATACTAACTTATGATACTGCCCATTACAACCAGCCTAAGCTCGTGCGCACGCCCTGTGATTAATGCCACTGTCTTATGATGACGACTATACTTGTCCACATCCATGTTTGCCATTAATGCTGTAACACTCGTATCCTCTCCCTGTCAAGTTGATCTATCTCGTCCTTAATTGCGAGTCAGCTGGAATAGCAGGCGTGCATGCACGTCTACGTGTCGACGGTGGAGTTGATCTGATTGCGGCCGCTAGCTAGGGTTTGTTGTTGATTTGGATCTATCCATTGATTGATAGATTAACTCAATCCATGTAGTACATCAGATTCAGTGCTGATTTAAGTCGGAGGATCACGGAGCCACATGCCATCCCTGATTTCCCATTTACAGCGATGTCGATGGCTGCTACTAGTGCCGATTGATTTGTTGTAGGTTAAGACATGATACTACTCAAATCATTGTACTACCAGAGAAGAGTCGTCTCATGAGATCAACAGGTGTGGACGCGAAACACATTCCTTTCCCCAGCCCCGTGTCGCCCCCCCCCCCCCCCCCCCCCACCCCCCCGCGGGCGACCTGGGCGCTCGAACCCTAGCCGGCCCCCAGCCCCCATCCACCTCCCCTCCCGCCGGCGGGCGTCGCCGGGCAAAGCCCGCGCGGTGCTGGCGGCGGCGGGACATTCCCTCGCCCACCCTGGAGAAGGGCCGCGGGGGGCCTCTTTTTCAGTCGACGGCGGAGCTCGGAGGCCGATGCATCGGCGGGGCGCACTGGCAGGTGGCGGCGGTGGATGGAAGCGTTGTTGCTGGCCTAGGCTGGTGCGACGCGGCGGAGCGCGCGGGCTGTTGGCAGCGCGGCGCTCCTCGTCGTGGCGGGATTCAGCCAGGCCATATCTGTGCTGGCCGGAGGTGGGGTGGCGGCCGGAGCTCGGCAGGAGGTCTGGCGGAGCGGCGGGCTTGGCAGGCGTCGACAACGAGGGGATGGCGCGGCTGGGAGGCTGCAGCGTCTCTGGAGGTAGCAGTGCGAGCCCGCGGCCAGGTTGGTGTCGGCGGCGCTGGGAGGCTCTACCAAGATGGAGTCTTGGCGAGTAGTGCGCTGCCGTCCACATCTGTGCGGTGTGGGGAGCGGTGGTGCTCTCCTGGTAGTGCTGCTTGGCTTCGCGGAGTTGCGGGTTCGGGCGTCGCAAGGTTGTCCCTTGGAGTGGGCGATGGCTGTTGAGGCTTCTTGGTCCTTGCGGGAGGTGTGGGGCGGCTGCGGTTCCTTGTCCAGGCAGGGTCTTGTTGGTGTGGCCGGTGTTCTCCTTGCCGTGCATTCGGACGTTGGCCCCTAGAGTTGCAGCTATGTTGGCGAAGAGCTGCGGTGGCGGCGGTGTGAAAGTTGCAGCTATGTTGGCGAAGAGCTGCGGTGGCGGCGATGTGAAGCTTCTAGGACGGCGTTGCCCAATTCTAGGCGGTGTGGTGAGGTGGGACTTGCGGATGAAAATCTTGCTTGACTTTTGTCGGGTCGGTGGCGATGGCACCCGTGGGTGTCATTCCCTTCCTTGAAGGCGTCGTCGAGGCAAGTTTGTCATGTCCCTCGCTTGCTTGGAGTTGTGGCCGTCTCCGGGCGAAAGCCTTGATTCGGTTGGATCGACACAATGGCGGCGTCCTCGACGTCGTTCCTCTGTTGGGAGCATTGTGTCTGGAGACATAGCTGGCTCCTCGCCGCTCTCCTCCGGTGCTCACCGCTATCCTCCTTGATCCTCTGCGGCGCTATGTACGTTCGTCACCGGTGTGTCCAAGTCGGCGTCTTCCTTGGGCCGGATCGAGTCCTGCCACCCACTTGCCACTTCTTCTTAGGCATTAAGAGCGGATGGTGCGTCGACAAGTGAAGTTCTGCGGAAGTTGGTGTTCGTCGGAGGTGTCCAGTGTCGGTCGTGACGCGGTGTTGTGTTTCGATTAGGATAGGTTCTTTGCGTTGTAGCTTGCTCTGTGGTGTTGTTCATCTTCGCCCTTGTTCGGATGTGGTGTTTGTGCTATGCTCGTTGCTCGCAGCAAGTGTAGTTTCTTGTAATTCTATTTATGCCTTCTATAAAGCTATGGTACGCCTATGCGTACTCTCGGAAAAAGATATGATACTACTCGCAAAAAAATAAAATAGAATAAGAATAAAGAAGAAGAAGAAGAAGAAGACATGACACTAGCACGTAGCCCAAGTCCCGGCATGGTTAAGGAGTATACGAGTATGCGTGCTGTTAATGCTGGACAGAGTCGGCCGTGTTCCAGCGGCAGCCACCCTCTCTGGCTCGTGCGCTGGCCTGTTGCAGGGAGGACGCGCTGCTCTGGAGAAGCAGGCTAACGTGTGTTCGCTGTGCTAGCGTGTTCATTTTTTTTATGTTGTTACTGCAGTGTTGTTTGGTCGGACAACAGCATTTGGAGCTCTACCCAGCTTCGCGTACGTGTAGGAAACTAGATACTCTGTGTATGCATTATTGTCAAGTTGGCGTGCATATCCCTTGGCTGACGCTTGATGAACCGACGAGGGATTAGGCAATTAATGGCGAGCGTGCCCAACCCAGCCAGGGTTTCTGCTAATCCCCGCACGTGGAGTTCATTAATGAGCGTGGGGCCGGGGACCAACCAGCTAAGGCTGGTCATAGTGAATAGTAACATATGCTAGTATCATGCATATGATATTAGTGTATGATACTACATCTATAGTGCATAGTATCATAAAGTAATACTTCCTCTTTTCTAAATATTTGTCTTTCTAGACATTTCAAATGGACTACCACATACGAAAGTATGTAGACATATTTTAGAGTGTAAATTCACTCATTTTACTCCGTATATAGTCACTTGTTGAAATATCTAAAAAGACAAATATTTAGGAACGGAAGGAGTATCATAGATAGTCTTATTTATTGCCATGCATGACACATACTTCCTCCTTTCCGGTTTATAAGGCTCAATTCAAAAATCTCACCAACCAAGATAGATGGTGAGTGGTGGAATACTTTTTGTAGTTTGCAAAAACACATAATTAATGCTCTTATTTTTCTCAAAAAATTATGTTTATCAATGCATTAATTGCAATGCATGCATGCAAAAAGTATATGCATTGGTCAATTTTCTCTCAATACTTGCATGCAATGATTTAATGCATCTTAGAATCTGAACATGTGATGAGAAACAATCAAATTGAGCCTTATAAAATGGAAAAACTAAAATTTTGAGATAAGCCGCTAAAATTTTGAGATAAGCGGCTTATCTCAAAATTTTAGTTTTTTCCATTTTATAAGGCTCAACTTGGTTGTTTCCCATCACATGTTCAGATTCCAAGGTGCACTAAATCATTGCATGTAAGTATTGAGAAAAAATTGACCAATGCATGTACTTTATGCATACATGCATTGCAATTAATGCATTGATAAACATAATTTTTTGAGAAAAACAAGAGCATTAATTAGGTATTTTTGCAAACTACAAAAAATATTCCACCACTCACCATCTACCTTGGTTGTTGAGATTTTTGAATTGAGCCTTAGACTAGTCATAGTGGGAGTAACTTAGCAAGTAACATAGCGGACTTCGAGAAATTTTTGCTTATGTGGCATGTAGTTATTAATGAGAAATGGTAACATAATATGTTACTGTAACATAGCGCTTTCCAAGACAAGACGAGTCTACAAGCTAATTAATGAAGTCCTCTATGACACTATTACTATGTTATTTTGCACTATGAAGGTAGTAATTTAGACTAATGTCATATGCATGACATTAGTATAAGTTACTCCCCACTATGATCAGCCTTATAAACCGAAAAGAAGGAAGTATGTTACTACTATCCTCTCTCTTTTCTTTAATTGCGTGTCACATAAGCATGTTTGCGAGTCCCAAATACATGATACAAGTTATGTTACCCCCACTATGACCAGCCTAACAGCTCGAGCACATAATCTAGTTACCGATTTCGTCAGCTGGCTTTGCCGGCCGGGTGCAACCAGATCGACTAACAATGTCAGTGAGCTCTCTCTAGGATCCTCCCGTGTAAGCATGTTGCACTCTCAACTCTGAAGAATAGTAGTATTCTCGCATTGCCATGCATGGCACCTCAAGGAGACAACGATCCAGCCGACAGCCTGAGAGTTATAACCAGCCGAGAGCGCGCGTGCGGGCCAACCATTCTGTCTGCTGCGCAGCACACGTACGTGTGTGTGAGTAAGTAACTTCGCCGAGCGTCCGTGCGGACCGGTCGGATCCATCCAACTGGTTGCTTTGTTACGCTTGCTCGGCCGCCCACCCGGGTCACCCATAGAGTGAACGATGGGTCTTTTAACTTGATCCGGCGAAAGGACGAAGCAGGGTCCCCACTCCCCCGCTCCCGCCTCCCCTCCCCCCTCTCTCCCCTTCTCCCCGTCCAGCCACCTCCGCCGTCTCCCTGGGAGGCGGCCGGGCGGCGCGCGACCCCCTTCCGCCTCGACCGCCCTCTCTCCGTCCTCCTTCCCCGCCGCTGCCGGCGGCCGCCCCTGGATCTGGCCGGGTGGTGTCGGCGGCGGGGGGCCGTTCCTTACCCGCGCGCGTTCCTCCTTCCCGTGGGAGGGGAGGCGGCGGTGGTGCTCAGCCGATGGCGGTCCGGCGTCCTCATGCGGAGGCCGGCGGCGCTCGCCGTGGTGGTGCCGCCTCTTGGCGGCAGGGCGGTCCGGTGATGCTGGCCGGCCGGTGGAGTGTCCCCGGCCCAGATCCGGGCCCGTAGGGTCTCTTCTGGGTCCTTGCGGGTCGGCTCTGGCGCGACCGCGACGCCCTCTGTACGGGGAGGCAGTGGAGCGGCTTGGTCTGGGACAGCGACGCCGACGGCATGCCAGCTGCTGCGCGGAGGCGGGAGCTGTCCGGGCCTGTGGGGCCACGAGCCCGGTAGACTCCTGCTTTGGCGTTCGGTCGGCTACCGTCGTGGACCTAATATTCAGAAGAGGTAGCTAGGGGCTGCATGGATCTGCCCCCACTCTCTCTTTAGTCTTTCTCAAGTTTGAAAAAACGTATGGAACTGCAAAGATCCAGAATCATTACTCAACTATAAGAGTAAACTTAGCAGCAAAAAAATGCTTATGTGGAATCTAACAGTTGGGCAAGCTGAGAAGGTTATGTCGGCTTGCATGAAAATAGCGCACTCATATGCATGCCCCCGCCCGCGGTAATGCACAGGATCATTGAAATGCCGCTCATGATCGAGAGCTTTGGCAAAGTCAGCTACAGCTTCATTAGCTAGTGGGGCTAGCTTATTTGGGGCTCATTTAAGGCGATAGTAGGTGTACAATGCATGTAATTGGTCAACCTAATATTCTACTGGAATGATTTCCAATCTTTTGATGCGACAGCTGAACTGTTGGAAGAAGCGGCAGAATCTAGAAGAGAACGAAACTGAAATGTTTTCTTCTTGGATGGATCTTTATCAAATGAAAAAAGAAATAATGTCGGTACAATTAATTTGGCATAACTGGAAGCATGGGCTAACATTTAACTTTGAATTACTAGTTGAGCCATGCTTCGGTACACCCCCCTCCATAAACCGTATAAGGGTAGTATTATCATTTGACAATAACGTATACACACCTCCGTATGTGAGGCGTACGAGCTGTACTAGACGTACATAGCAGATCCGCCGGCTCATCAGACAAACTGGCGCACGTCCCCCCTCCATCTTGGGCCTGGCCCATTTATTATTTTTTAAGCTTCAAAAAATAGGTGGGTGAGGCAGTATCGAACACCCAACCTCTTGGTTTATCTCTACTTGCACTAACCAACTAGGACAGCGCATCTCTTGTGCTTGGCATCTTCTTTTATTCAATTTATCTCTTGTGTCTGGCTTCTTCTTTTATACTTTTTGTTGTGCATCTTATCAGTCTGTTTTGCTTTTTGCCTTTTTTTCTTCGCTTTATTTTTCTTTATTTCTTCTTATTTTTCTATTTTATTTTTTCATTTTCTTAAATTCGTGAACACTCTTTAAATCCGTGAACTTAACTTTTTAATTATGAATGAATATTTTTCAATATCGCAAACTTTTATCAATTTCATGATTTTTTTAAACGTTTTTACAAATTATTTAACGTTTTTTCAAGTCGATGGACTTTTTTGAATTTCACAAACTGTTATCAAATTTATGAACTTTGTTTTGTCAAAATTGAGAACTTTTTTTATTTTACGAACTTTTTGTTCAGATTTGTGAACTTTTTATCAAATTCTTAACCTTTTTCAAACTGATGAACTTTTTTCCAATTCCACAAACTTTTGTCACACCAGTAAGCTTGCCTTGCACGTCTCGGCTAACACATGTAATCATATGTAGGATACCCTTCCCTAGAAATAATAGGTTAACCTTTTGAAAATTTGAAATCTCACACGAAGTGTATAGTACCTACTGTTGGAAATATGCCCTAGAGGCAATAATAAATTAGTTATTATTATATTTCCTTGTTCATGATAATCATTTATTATCCATGCTATAATTGTATTGATAGGAAACTCAGATACATGTGTGGATACATAGACAACACCATGTCCCTAGTAAGCCTCTAGTTGACTAGCTCGTTGATCAATAGATGGTTACGGTTTCCTGACCATGGACATTGGATGTCATTGATAACGGGATCACATCATTAGGAGAATGATGTGATGGACAAGACCCAATCCTAATCCTAGCACAAAGATCGTGTAGTTCGTATGCTAAAGCTTTTCTAATGTCAAGTATCTTTTCCTTAGACCATGAGATTGTGCAACTCCCAGATACCGTAGGAATGCTTTGGGTGTACCAAACGTCACAACGTAACTGGGTGGCTATAAAGGTGCATTACAGGTATCTCCGAAAGTGTCTGTTGGGTTGGCACGAATCGAGACTGGGATTTGTCACTCCGTGTAAACGGAGAGGTATCTCTGGGCCCACTCGGTAGGACATCATCATAATGTGCACAATGTGACCAAGGGGTTGATCACGGGATGATGTGTTACGGAACGAGTAAAGAGACTTGCCGGTAACGAGATTGAACAAGGTATCGGTATACCGACGATCGAATCTCGGGCAAGTAAAATACCGCTGGACAAAGGGAATTGTATACGGGATCGATTGAGTCCTTGACATCATGGTTCATCCGATGAGATCATCGTGGAACATGTGGGAGCCAACATGGGTATCCAGATCCCGCTGTTGGTTATTGACCGGAGAACGTCTCGGTCATGTCTAAATGTCTCCCGAACCCGTAGGGTCTACACACTTAAGGTTCGATGACGCTAGGGTTATAAAGGAAGTTTGTATGTGGTTACCGAATGTTGTTCGGAGTCCCGGATGAGATCCCGGACATCACGAGGAGTTCCGGAATGGTCCGGAGGTAAAGATTTATATATGGGAAGTCCTGTTTTGGTCACCGGAAAAGTTTCGGGTTTTATCGGTAACGTACCGGGACCACTGGGAGGGTCCCGGGGGTCCACCAAGTGGGGCCACCAGCCCCGGAGGCTTGTATGGGCCTAGAGTGGAAATGGACCAGCCCCAGAGTGGGCTGGTGCGCCTCCCACCCTTGCCCAAGGCGCAACCAGGAGGGGAGAGGGGAAACCCTAGGCGCAGATGGGCCTATAGGCCCACCCTAGGGCGCGCCCCCTCTCTCCCCCTCTTGGCCGCCCCCTCCAAGTCCCATCTAGGGCTGGCCGCACCCCTTGGGGTGGGAAACCCTAAAGGGGGCGCATCCCCCCTTCCCCCTATATATACTTGAGGTTTTGGGGCTGCCAACATGATGAGAACTTCTCCTCTTGGTGCAGCCCTACCTCTCTCCCTTCTCCTCATATCTCGCGGTGCTTGGCGAAGCCCTGCAGGACTACCACGCTCCTCCATCACCACCACGCCGTTGTGCTGCTGTTGGATGGAGTCTTCCTCAACCTCTCCCTCTCTCCTTGCTGGATCAAGGCGTGGGAGACGTCACCGGGCTGTACGTGTGTTGAACGCGAAGGTGCCGTCCGTTCGGCACTAGGATCTCCGGTGATTTGAATCACGACGAGTACGACTCCTTCAACCCCATTCTCTTGAACGCTTCCGCTTAGCGATCTACAAGGGTATGTAGATGCACTCGCCTTCCCCTCGTTGCTGGTTTCTCCATAGATAGATCTTGGTGACACGTAGGAAAATTTTGAATTTCTGCTACATTCCCCAACAGTGGTATCAGAGCCAGGTTTATTGCGTAGATTCTTTGCACGAGTAGAACACAAAGTAGTTGTGGGCGTTGATTTTGTTTAATATGCTTACCCTTACTAGTCCAATCTTGTTTCGACGGTATTGTGGGATGAAGCGGCCCAGACCGACCTTACACGTACTCTTACGTGAGACAGGTTCCATCGATTGACATGCACTTGGTGCATAAGGTGGCTAGCGGGTGCCAGTCTCTCCCACTTTAGTCGGAATGGATTCGATGAAAAGGGTCCTTATGAAGGGTAAATAGCAATTGGCATATCACGTTGTGGTTTTACGTAGGTAAGAAACGTTCTTGCTAGAAACCCATAGCAGCCACGTAAAACATGCAAACACCAATTAGAGGACGTCTAACTTGTTTTTGCAGGGTATGCTTTGTGATGTGATATGGCCAAGAAGAATGTGATGAATGATATGTGATGTATGAGATTGATCATGTTCTTGTAATAGGAATCACGACTTGCATGTTGATGAGTATGACAACCGGCAGGAGCCATAGGAGTTGTCTTTATTTTTTGTATGACCTGCGTGTCATTAAAGAACGCCATGTAATTACTTTACTTTATTGCTAACCGGTAGCCATAGAAGTAGAAGTACTCGTTGGCGTGACAACTTCATGAAGACACGATGATGGAGATCATGATGATGGAGATCATGGTGTCATGCCGGTGACGATGATGATCATGGAGCCCCGAAGATGGAAATCAAACGGAGCAAAATGATATTGGCCATATCATGTCACTATTTGATTGCATGTGATGTTTATCATGTTTATGCATCTTGTTTACTTAGAACGACGGTAGTAAATAAGATGATCCCTTACAAAAATTTCAAGAAGTGTTCTCCCCTATCTGTGCACCGTTGCTACAGTTCGTCGCTTCTAAGCACCACGTGATGATCGGGTGTGATGGATTCTTACGTTCACATACAACGGGTGTAAGACAGTTTTACACAGCGAAAACACTTAGGGTTAACTTGACGAGCCTAGCATGTACAGACATGGCCTCGGAACACGGAGACCGAAAGGTCGAGCATGAGTCGTATAGTAGATACGATCAACATGAAGATGTTCACCGATGATGACTAGTCCGTCTCACGTGATGATCGGACACGGCCTAGTTGACTCGGATCATGTAATCACTTAGATGACCAGAGGGATGTCTATCTGAGTGGGAGTTCATAAGATGAACTTAATTATCCTGAACATAGTCAAAAGACCTTTGCAAATTATGTCGTAAGCTCGCGCTTTAGTTCCACTGTTTGGATATGTTCCTAGAGAAAATATAGTTGAAAGTTGACAGTAGCAATTATGCGGACACTAGAAAGCTTATGTCCTTAATGCACCGCTCAGTGTGCTGAACCCCAAACATCGTTTGTGGATGTTGTGAACATCGGACATACATGTTTTGATAACTACGTAATAGTTCAGTTAAACGGTTTAGAGTAGAGGCACCAAAGACGTTTTTGAAACATCGCGGAACATATGAGATGTTTCGAGGGCTGAAATTGGGATTTCAGGCTCGTGCCCACGTCAAGAGGTATGAGACCTCCGACAATTTTCTTAGCCTGCAAACTAAAGGAGAAAACCTCAATCGTTGAGCTTGTGCTCAGATGGTCTGAGTACAACAATCACTTTAATCGAGTGGGAGTTAATCTTCCAGATGAGATGGTGATGTTTCTCCAAAGTCATTGCCACCAAGCTGCTAGAGCTTCGTGATGAACTATAACATATCAGGTATAGATATGATGATCCTTGAGGTATTCACGATGTTTGACACCGCGAAAGTAGAAATCAAGAAGGAGCATCAATTGTTGATGGTTGGTGAAACCACTAGTTTCAAGAAGGGCAAGGGCAAGAAGGGACACTTCATGAAACGGCAAATCAGTTGCTGCTCCAGTGAAGAAACCCAAGGTTGAACCCAAACCCGAGACTAAGTGCTTCTGTAATAAGGGAAACAACCACTAGAGCAGAATTACCCTAGATACTTGGTAGATAAGAAGGCTGGCAAGGTCGATAGAAGTATATTGGATATACATTATATTAATGTGTACTTTACTAGTACTCCTAGTAGCACCAGGGTATTAGATACCGGTTCGGTTGCTAAGTGTTAGTAACTCGAAATAAAAGCTACGGAATAAACGGAGACTAGCTAAAGGTGAGCTGACGATATGTGTTGGAAGTGTTTCCAAGGTTGATGTGATCAAACATCGCACGCTCCCTCTACTATCAAGATTAGTATTAAACCTGAATGATTGTCATTTGGTGTTTGCGTTGAGCATAGACATGATTGGATTATGTCTATCGCAATACGGTTATTCATTTAAGGAGAATAATGGTTACTCTATTTATTTGAATAATACCTTCAATGGTCTTGCACCTAAAGGAATGGTTTATTGAATCTCGATCGTAGTGATACACATTTTCATGCCAAAAGATATAAGATAGTAATGATAGTACCACTTACTTATGGCACTGCCATGTAAGTCATATTGGTATAAAACGCATGAAGAAGCTCCATGTTGATGGATCTTTGGACTCACTCGTTTTTGAAAAGTTTGAGACATGCGAACCATGTCTATTGGTGTATACGCATGAAGAAACTCCATGCAGATGGATCGTTTGGACTCACTTGATTTTGGATCACTTGAGATATGCAAATTATACCACATGGGCAAGATGACTGAAAAGCCTCGTTTTCAGTAAGATGGAACAAGATAGCAACTTGTTGGAAGTAACACATTTTGATGTGTACAGTCCAATGAGTGCTGAGGCATGCAGTGAATATCGTTATGTTCTTACTTCACAGATGATTCGAGTAGATGTTGAGAATATTTACTTGATGAAACACAAGTCTGAATTATTGAATGGTTCAAGTAATTTCAGAGTGAAGTAGAAGATCATTGTGACAAGAGGATAAAATGTCTATGATATGATCATAGAGATGAATATCTGAGTTACGAGTTTTGGCACACAATTAAGACATTGTGGAAATTGTTTCGCAATTAATACCGCCTGGAACACCATAGTTTGATGGTGTGTCCGAACATCATAGTTGCACCGTATTGGATATGGTGCGTACCATGATGTCTCTTATCGAATTATCACTATCGTTCATGGGTTAGGCATTAGAGACAACCGCATTCACTTTAATAGGGCACCACGTAATTCCGTTGAGATGACACCGTATGAACTATGGTTTAGAGAAACCTAAGCTGTCATTTCTTAAAGGTTTGGGGCTGCGACGCTTATCTGAAAAAGTTTCAGGTTGATAAGCTCGAACCCAAAGCGGATAAAATGCATCTTCATAGGACACCCAAAACAGTTGGGTATACCTCCTAATTCAGATCCGAAAGCAATAGGGATTGTTTCTTGAATCGGGTCCTTTCTCGAGGAAAGGTTTCTCTCGAAAGAATTGAGTGGGAGGATGGTGGAGACTTGATGAGGTTATTGAACCGTCACTTCAACTAGTGTGTAGTAGGGCACAGGAAGTTGTTCCTGTGGCACCTACACCAACTGAAGTAGAAGCTTATGATAGTGATCATGAAGTTTCGGATCAAGTCACTACCGTACCTCGTAGGGTGACAAGGATACGTACTACTTCAGAGTGGTACAGTAATCCTGTCTTGAAGATCATGTTGCTAGACAACAATGAACCTACGAGCTATGGAGAAGCGATGGTGGGCCCAAATTCCGACAAATGGTTAGAAGCCATGAAATCCGAGATAGGATCCATGTATCAGAACAAAGCATGGACTTTGGTGGACTTGCCCGATGATCAGCAAGCCGTTGAGATAAATGGATCTTTAAGAAGAAGACGAACGTGGACGGTAATGTCACCGTCCATGAAGCTCGACTTGTGGTGAAGAGTTTTTCACAAGTTCAAGGAGTTGACTACGATGAGATTTTCTCATCCGTAGCGATGCTTAAAGTCCGTCGGAAGCACGTTAGCATTAGCTGCATTTATGAAATCTGGCAGATGGATGACAAAACGAGTTTCCTTACTAGTCGTAAGGAAAGGTTGTATGCGATACAATCAGAAAGGTTTTGTCGATCCTAAGGATGCTAAAAAGTATGCTAGCTCTAGCGATCCTTCTAAGGACTGGAGTAAGCATCTCGGAGTTGGAATGTACACTTTGATGAGATGATCAAAGATTTTGGGTTTGTACAAAGTTTATGAGAAACTTGTGTTTCCAAAGAAGTGAGTGGGAGCACTATAGAATTTCTGATAAGCATATGTTGTTGACATGTTAATGATCAGAAATGATGTAGAATTTCTGGAAAGCATATAGGGTTATTTGAAAGATGTTTTTTAATAGAAAACCTGGATTAAGCTACTTGAACATTGAGCATCAAGATCTATGAGGATAGATCAAAAACGCTCAATAGTACTTTCAAATGAGCACATACCTTGACATGATCTTGAAGGTGTTCAAGATGGATCAGTCAAAGAAGGAGTTCTTGCCTGAGTAGTAAAGGTACAAAGTTAATACTTAAAGCTCGACCACGGCAGAAAAGAGAGAAAGGACGAAGGTCGTCCCCTATGTTTCAGACATAGGCTCTATAGTATGCTATGCTAAGTACCGCACCTGATGTGTGCCTTGCCACATGTCTGGCAAGAGAGTACAAAGGTGATCAAGGAGTGGATCACCAGATAGCGGTCAAAATTATCCTTAAGGGAATAAGGATAGGTTTCTCGATTATGGAGGTGATAAAGAGTTCGGCGTAAAGGGTTACGTCGATGCAAGCTTTAACACCTATCCGAATGACTCTGAGTAGCAAACCGGATACGTATAGTGGAACAACCATTTGGAATAGCTCCAAGTGGAGAATGGTAGCAGCGTTTACAATATGACCTAGAGATTTGCGAAGTACATACGGATCTGAATGTTGCAGACCCGTTGACTAAAACCTCTCTCACAAGCAGAACATGACCAAACCCCAGATCTCATTGAGTCTTAATCACATGATGATGTGAACTAGTTTAGTGACACTAGTAAACTCTTTGGATGTTGGTCACATGGTGATGTGACCTGTCAGTGTTAATCACATGGTGATGTGAACTAGATTATTGACTCTAGTGCAAGTGGGAGACTGTTGGAAATATGCCCTAGAGGCAATAATAAATTAGTTATTATTATATTTCCTTGTTCATGATAATCATTTATTATCCATGCTATAATTGTATTGATAGGAAACTCAGATACATGTGTGGATACATAGACAACACCATGTCCCTAGTAAGCCTCTAGTTGACTAGCTCGTTGATCAATAGATGGTTACGGTTTCCTGACCATGGACATTGGATGTCATTGATAAAGGGATCACATCATTAGGAGAATGATGTGATGGACAAGACCCAATCCTAATCCTAGCACAAAGATCGTGTAGTTCGTATGCTAAAGCTTTTCTAATGTCAAGTATCTTTTCCTTAGACCATGAGATTGTGCAACTCCCGGATACCGTAGGAATGCTTTGGGTGTACCAAACGTCACAACGTAACTGGGTGGCTATAAAGGTGCATTACAGGTATCTCCAAAAGTGTCTGTTGGGTTGGCACGAATCGAGACTGGGATTTGTCACTCCGTGTAAACGGAGAGGTATCTCTGGGCCCACTCGGTAGGACATCATCATAATGTGCACAATGTGACCAAGGGGTTGATCACGGGATGATGTGTTACGGAACGAGTAAAGAGACTTGCCGGTAACGAGATTGAACAAGGTATCGGTATACCGACGATCGAATCTCGGGCAAGTAAAATACCGCTGGACAAAGGGAATTGTATACGGGATCGATTGAGTCCTTGACATCGTGGTTCATCCGATGAGATCATCGCGGAACATGTGGAAGCCAATATGGGTATCCAGATCCCGCTGTTGGTTATTGACCGGAGAACGTCTCGGTCATGTCTACATGTCTCCCGAACCCGTAGGGTCTACACACTTAAGGTTCGATGACGCTAGGGTTATAAAGGAAGTTTGTATGTGGTTACCGAATGTTGTTCGGAGTCCCGGATGAGATCCCGGATGTCACGAGGAGTTCCGGAATGGTCCAGAGGTAAAGATTTATATATGGGAAGTCCTGTTTTGGTCACCGGAAAAGTTTTGGGTTTTATCGGTAACGTACCGGGACCACCGGGAGGGTCCCGGGGGTCCACCAAGTGGGGCCACCGGCCCCAGAGGCTTGTATGGGCCTAGAGTGGAAAGGGACCAGCCCCAGAGTGGGCTGGTGCGCCTCCCACCCTTGCCCAAGGCGCAACCAGGAGGGGAGAGGGGAAACCCTAGGCGCAGATGGGCCTATAGGCCCACCCTAGGGCGCGCCCCCTCTCTCCCCCTCTTGGCCGCCCCCTCCAAGTCCCATCTAGGGCTGGCCGCACCCCTTGGGGTGGGAAACCCTAAAGGGGGCGCAGCCCCCCTTCCCCCTATATATACCTGAGGTTTTGGGGCTGCCAACATGATGAGAACTTCTCCTCTTGGTGCAGCCCTACCTCTCTCCCTTCTCCTC
The DNA here is from genome assembly GCF_018294505.1 of Triticum aestivum. Classification (NCBI taxonomy): domain Eukaryota; kingdom Viridiplantae; phylum Streptophyta; class Magnoliopsida; order Poales; family Poaceae; genus Triticum; species Triticum aestivum. The sequence goes on along the minus strand of NC_057810.1, from coordinate 551,991,926 downwards.
ATATCTCGCGGTGCTTGGCGAAACCCTGCAGGACTACCACGCTCCTCCATCACCACCACGCCGTTGTGCTGCTGTTGGATGGAGTCTTCCTCAACCTCTCCCTCCCTCCTTGCTGGATCAAGGCGTGGGAGACGTCACCGGGCTGTACGTGTGTTGAACGCGGAGGTGCCGTCCGTTCGGCACTAGGATCTCCGGTGATTTGAATCACGACGAGTACGACTCCTTCAACCCCGTTCTCTTGAACGCTTCCGCTTAGCGATCTACAAGGGTATGTAGATGCACTCGCCTTCCCCTCGTTGCTGGTTTCTCCATAGATAGATCTTGGTGACACGTAGGAAAATTTTGAATTTCTGCTACGTTCCCCAACACCTACTCCCTCCGTTTCAAAATAGATGACCAACTTTTTACTAACTTTGTACGTACTAAAATTAGTACAAAGTTGAGTCATCTATTTTGGAACGGATGGAGTATTTCTTGGCATACATAATTTGAAATATCATTCTTCATAAATCAATATTCCTTTCACGTACATTTCTTGAATACATTCTTTACTCAAGAAAACAATATGAATACTCTTTTTATTGCATGAGCCAAATTTAGAGTGCATGCTTTCTAATATGCTATCTATTTAGGAATAGACATAGTAGTTCATAACCAGGCTGATAGCAAGTCCATCACCCAATCTCCTCTGCTGAAGCAAGGTTACTTGCAAATTGCAATGCAGCACGTACTTGTACGTGAATGGTTGGATGAACTCGCATGACCTGACTCCAAGCAGAAACAGGGAAAAAAGAATCAGAGATTCATATGAAAGTCCTAAGACGACAATAGCACCGCAAAGATGGAAAAGCAATCAACATATTGTAGATATAATATTTAATTAAATGGATGTGATTGGGTGGTCTTGATTTATCGTTGTACATTTAATTTGTTTGAGTGTACATAGGAAAGAAAATTGTCTACTTTTCTAAAATTGATAAACCTTTTTTTCATCCTGTTGACTTTGTGGTAGAAATTTTTCAACACCAACACGAAAAACCAAAAATCTAGTTTTTTCGTTTTCGGTATCGTTTCGGTCTTTGATTTGTCGATTTTTAAGCCCACACCTAGCTCAAAGGACAACAAAAGTTCATAAACTGAAAACGTTCACAGATTTGAAAACAAAGTACATGATATTAAAATAATATTTCCGAATTTGAAAAGTTCATGAATTTAAGAAAAGGTTCACGATTTAAAAACAGTTCGTGATTTCTTTGAAGAGAATTGAGACCAAAATAAAATTGAAAAATAAAAAAGAAAATGGGACAAACAAACCCCCCCACCCCCCTCCCCAAAGAAAACCACAAATTTTCAAAATTGTTCATGTTTTGAAAGATGTTTGGAAATTGTTTGTGTTTCGAAATCTTGTTCACTTTCAAAAACATTTGCTCAAATTTCGTTCTCAATTCCAAAACTATTCGGCATTTTAAAATTGTTCGCATTTTTTAATAAAAGTTTCACATTTTTTCAGAAAATATTTCATATATATGTAGGCTACTGTGTATTCTTATATATTTCTCGCTAGGAGATAACACGAGCGGTGGTTGGTTGAAGTGGCTATCGGCGTGTGTTGTTTAGGGGGAGGTCTTGAGTTCAAATCCTCATAACCTCTCTCTTTTCCATGTATTTATTTTTAGGTTGAGCTTATATTGAACGTGGTAGCTTAATGGGCCGGCCCAGCACCTGTGCAATTTGTATACGAGACGTAGACGTGCTTTAAAAAAAGACCAATTGCTAAAAAAATATTAAGAAAAGATCATCCTGCCCTTTGTTATGAAGGGGTATATGGGATAATCTGAGCCCTCGATGTGTTTAGGGGGGTTGTACTGAAGCGGAAGTGTTACTAGTTTTTGCATGATGGGTATAGAGATCACGTTCTTTCCTCGTAGTTGTGCACCTAGAGTTAATCGTGGATATGAATTGCACTGAAATATGTACGAAGTCAATGATAATAATGTTATTGTTGTGGTGCCCGACAAATTGAACTCCGCTCTCGTAGTTGTGCACTTAACTTAGGTTGAGCTTATATTGAACGTGGTAGCTTAATGGGCCGGCCCAGCACCTGTGCAATTTGTATACGAGACGTAGACGTGCTTTAAAAAAAGACCAACTGCTAAAAATATATTAAGAAAAGACCATCCTGCCCTTTGTTATGAAGGGATATGGGATAATCTGAGCCCTCGATGTGTTTAGGGGGGTTGTACTGAAGCGGAAGTGTTACTAGTTTTTGCATGATGGGTATAGAGATCACGTTCTCTCCTCGTAGTTGTGCACCTAGAGTTAATCGTGGATATGAATTGCACTGAAATATGTACGAAGTCAATGATAGTAATGTTATTGTTGTGGTGCCCGACAAATTGAACTCCGCTCTCGTAGTTGTGCACTTAACTAAGGTCATGCATAATGGATGATGTCAATATTTCCTTAGTGATACCACAGCGGATAATTCGGATGATCTCTTGGAACTTAAGCTAGGACGGTTTTCTCTATCGTTCTACAAGTCATCTCTTGGTCATTTTAATTCCAGTTTAGTATGGATTGTAGTTCTACCTATATCTTTTAGTTAGTAAAAAAAAGATCATCCGAATTACCCCACTAAGCGAAACTTTTGTTGGGTTCTTCCCCCTTTTAGTTTATGGTTTGGCATGTAGGTCCCGGCCGTCGTGTGCCAGATTCTGGTTTTCCTACTGGCGTTTTTCCGTGTGCTCGAGCAGTCAAATGGATTAGCCCTTTTTTTCTCACGGTCACCAGGTGAATGTACGTACTTCATCCCTTCATCTAGCTAGTCCCGCCCATCTCTCGCCCAAACCATGCCACCCATTAGTTTTTTTGGAGGCTATGTGATAATGCAGCAGGTGATCAGCGGTAGGGGACATGTCAAGGTGATTGCCAGCGGGTCGATGGAGTCGAAGGTGGTGATTGGTACAAAAACTTCTTCCCCTCCCATGTATGATCTTGTGGTTATGTTTTCCTCGGGGTTTGTCTATTTGACATCTTCACTTGTCGAGCTCCATGACGGTGCCGCAGAACGGGGGAAGCGGACCTCTATGGTTGTTTCTCCCCCTCGTGCTAGACCACGCAATTCACCGCCACCTGTTGCGCTGACTGCCTATGGGAGTGGGAGCTCTAAGAAAAGTTGAGCACTCATCTGCTTAATTTACTGATGAAGTAAATCTTTTGCCTCTGTTTCGAAAAAAAAGGAAGGAGATTCAGTACAGATCAATGTACTATGTGTTTCATTTTGCGCCAAGCATCCGTAGAGCATAGCAGGGTGTTTTCTAATGTATCTTACATTATTTCTTCTTTGTAAGGAAAGAGTATCCTGGTTGAGTTGGGAGATTTGGGATAAACAACCATTTGCCACTAATTTGCACCACATGCATTAAGATTTAACAACTTGGTCATTAAAGTAGGAGGCAACGTGTTTTGCTTTGGTACAACCCCCTTAAAAATTTACACAAATCTTAAAAGTTACATAAAAGGGCTATCGCCATATTAGCGCAGATTAAATGTATTGAATAGATGGATTTGGATGCAAAAGACTATATTACCCTTTTGATTGATGGGGCAACTTCTTATCTTCTCCTCCAGTCTGCATCAAAATTTGTAAACTTGTCTCGTAACGAAGCAGAGTTCGCAAATCAAATAGCGGCCGATGGAGAACTAGTACTTGTATATATAATATAGGGCTACCATAGATATATTACCACGTGATAGTCATACTTGAGGTCAACATTGGCTGCAATGGTAATTGTATTGGTGCATTGGTCTACTAGAGGATGAGGTACCGACTTCATCGTGCAGTATTAGAGTTAACATAATCAAATTAATCATTGGTATCTTGTTTTTTCGTGGGGAAATCATTTTTTCTTCGAATGGGCTGCGGGGAAATCATCAATAACCTAGGAAAGCAGAAGTGCATGCCCAAAAAACGTCACATTAAAAACACTAAAACACATAGTATCATACAATATATATAAGATATAGCCCTATCAGGCATCTCTATAATACATCATACTGGTCTCTACCATGGGGCACAATGAATGAATGATTTTGTTGCCAAATGTCACTTTAGTTTCATCAGCTGGAAGAAGCTTATAGACGGAAAGATTCCATCTGATGATCCACCAGGCATAATTAAGGATAATCATATACGATGCGATCATTCCATCAGCACTCCTAACTGCAAGCAAAAGATAATACAACATCACCTGGCATCATGCATAGTTAAATATCATAGTGATAATTACTTGTACGTGCTAATAAAGCGGCCATGATGTGTAACCTATAAATGGTATGTTCAAAAGCATGGAATTAATCTCATGTAGTTGCACCATCTTGAAGCAATACAGTAATCTATGAAATAATTTTTTTTAACAACATAGACTTCATGACCTAAGTGTAAATGGTAAATTCAGTAACCCCGACCAAATCACCGAACAAAAGTTAGCTAGGGCAAGCATGCATGAGTAATGTTTTGTATATTCGGGGATGTATCTCTCTCGGGCAGCCCTCTTCTTTCCACCTCTCCTAGCTCACACACTCACGGTGATCCTCGTCTGATATATAGCTCCGCCAATGGTGAACCAAACAATAACCAAGTAAGTTATTCTAGCCTGCCGTGCCTTTAGTTTGTGTTAGATGGCCAAACAGTCTTACAGAACAGAAAAAAAATAGAAGAGGATGTCTTGGTTCTATCATGGCGAAGTGTGGCAAAAATGAAAAAGACTCTTATCCAACCACAAGTTTGAGATCAAGTTCTGCTCAATAGTTCTGGATCACTCTTTGATAACTACGACTGCCTTTTCCTGCCCCATTGTGGCCAAACTCTAGTTGGAAAGCATCAAACCTCATTGTGGCCACTAGTAGTAGCAAGTGCCTCGTCCAACCCTATCAGGGGCAAAATCCTTTTTGGAAAAACAAAGCAATTGTTCGTAGACTATTGGCTATGCCTCCGATCGCCATGCAAATAAACCATTTTCTGAGACTTGGGCAGCAGCAAGAAATGCTACCTGATTACTGGGATTAATGCTTACTTCCTAAGCTAATCATAACATAGAACTGTCAGCAACTAAGCACTATATTAGTTCCACTTACGTGCAACTAAGAAGGAGCATTGATGATCCATGTGTCTAACAAATTCTAGGTGAGTACAAACGCTGCCCCAAGCTTGATACAAGGGGACAACTGACACTAATGTTATGCGCAAGAGGGAGCAAGTAATAAACAAGTGCACGCAGTGTTAATATGTGGACTGAAAAGTGAAAGTAACGGCCATTCCTAGAAAAAGGTAAATGGAAAACAATGGTATACTGTTTTTTTTTCAACTAAGCGGCGATATACTATTACTCCTACCTTGTGTGCATGCCGCAGAAAGTGTGGAATAATAGTACACATGGTGTGCGGTTCTTGTTATTAGGTCATATCTAACCGAACCCTCAATAATCCTTAATTCCTCATATTGGCATTTTGTTAGGAGATAAGCCTCAAAAGATTCCTTTCCTTCTCAAATTTCAGCAGGAAACATTCATTCTCCTAAAATCCGATGCTAGCTCTTCTTGTTGGAAAAAAATGGCATACCAGTCGGCGCGTCACCCGATTGACCTCCCACGGCTATAAATTTCCGCTGGCGCCTCATTTAAACCCTTGATATTTGCAGTCGTCGCCCTTTTTCCCCAAAAGTCGTCAGGATTGGGCCCGAAATCACCGTTGCCGCCCGATTCGCCACCACCATTGTCCAAATGTCGCCGCTCGATTCACCGTCGTTGCCGCCCTATTCCACACGGCGAGGCTGCTCTCCACACATCACTTTGCTTACTTCTACTAACATCTTCGATCGGTCGTCGTGCCAGAAGTAAACGGCAAGACGGAGGAGGTGGAGGAGGAGAAACCCCATGCTGCCGCCAAATCATTGTCGTCAGTGGAAGGGGAGGGGGGAAGGATGAGGAGCCCCATGTTAGGGGGCAGTGCATGGGAGCAGCAACGTGTTGTCCTTCCACCAGTAGAAGGAGGAGGAGCACTATGCCGTTGAGGCGCAGCTCTCCGCCTGCGATTTGTGATTGTTTTAGCTTAAATTTAGCTTTGGTTAGCTTTAGTTTTGTGCTTAATGTTTTTTAGTATTATGAAATATGATGTTCTGTTATGAACTAGTATGTAAAATTATGCATTATGTTTTCTTAATCTAGTTTCAAATTTGAATTTTGAATGACATGGTTGTGTTCAATTTGGATTTGAGAAATTAAATTGGAGTGTTCGGTTAGCTCTACACATTTTTAACTCATATTTGAGGACATAAGATTTGACGAGCAATTTGAAGGGATATCTTTCGAAGGTTCGGTTAGAGTTGCCATTATCTTACCTCATGGCTCATACAAATACAAGTAGTAGCATAAGGCTTGAAGAAGTGTGCGGGTGAGACAACAATATTTGCAACCCCCCTCCCTCCCCGCAAAGAGAAATAGTATTTGCTTAGGCTTTTTCTGTGTAGTCATATCCTGCACGAGTAATTAGCGTACTCATGGTATTCCCTAACAGAAAACATCCTTTTATAAAGGCATGCATTTTTCTGAAAAAAGTTCATCACATTGCTAGTTTGGTACAAACATTAGTCTATCATGTCATGTAAATTCAAATCCAGTTTCGACGTTGGGCTTCAAATTGCCATGTGCTTTTGAAGAATTTGTCATGGAAAACGTTCGCAATTGCCAAGCCCCACAGTGAATGTTCGCTCGCTATTGGGGTTCTATTTATTTAACTATAGAAAGAATATAATGAACCTAAATTTTACAAACAAAAAAACTTAGGATTAACAAAATGTTAAACCTCTCTCCCTCTAAATCACTGCATCAGATCAAGTACGTACATATAACGCAACCTAGGTCCCCTGTAATAGGGTACATAGTGGCGAGAGTAAACCAGAGGACCTACGTTTGCATACGCCTCCTTATTTATCTTCGAACGAGGTGGTTCGTTACTGATTAATCTCTACCATATCCTTATACGTTTGCCGCGGAGGCTAGCTAAGCTGTTCAGTTCAGTTGCCCCCTCTTCATAAGATGGCGTCCAGCACCTCCTTCACCTGGGAGATCTCCGGCGCCGTTCCCCCTTGCGCCGGCCAGAACTCGTCCGTTGCCAGCACCTTGACTTGCAGCTGCAGGAACTTGACGTAGCTGAATGCCTTCTCTAGCATGGTGACCATGTCGACCTTGGTGCCGTTGGGCACCAGCTCCTGCAGTGTCCGGAGCCGTTCACTGATCTTCTCCCGCCGGTTCTGCAACAGAACGGTACGTTCAGATCCTCCGAAATCCCCAAGGAAACGCAATGATAATGAATTCGAGCAGTACAAAGATTCGGTACCGAATTTACCTTTGCGGTGAGGCTTTGCGGGTCCCCCTTGGGCGAGGTGATGGTGGGCGCCGCCGGCTTCGCCTTGCTCGTCTTCCTGCTCGCACCGCACCGCTTCTTGGTGGCCCGCGGCTCCGCGTCCTGGTCCTGCACGCGCGCCGCGTACGATCGCTTCGAGGAACCGCGCGCCAGCGCCGCGGCATCCGGCGAGCCGTTGGACGTGCTCGGGAACAGGAGCCCGAACGGCCGCCGCGCGCCGACGGAGCTCTGTGTCAGGCTGAAGCAGCCCGTGGCCGGGTCGAACCCTATGGTCGACGCCGGCGCCGCGTGCTGATGGCCCTGATCTACGTCCATGTCGTCCATCCACGCGTCGCAGTCGGGCTCCTCCTCCGCGACCGCCTGGGCCGCGTGGCCCCGCGCGGCGTGGTCGAACGAGAGCACGGAAGGCCCCGCTCTCGCCCAGCTTGCGCTGTCCAGCACGTAGGCGCTGGTGGCGCCGGCTGGTTCGTCGTGGACGTAGGCGTAGCCCCCGAAGAGCGCCGCCGCGTCGACGCCTCCGAGCAGCGCGTCGTGGCCGCTGTAGCCGAGCGCGTCGAACGCCGATGCTTCGGCGTCGAACCCGCCGTCGTACGACACCATCGGCTCCCGCACTAACGCCATGATCACGATCACGTAGCTACCTAGCTACTAGTTAGTACTACTAGCTGCAGTGAGTTGTAGCAGCTATATGTGATGTAATCTAGCAGAGTGTTGCACTTCGATCGAGCTCTGCTCTGTGCGATCAGCGGCTTGCTGTGTGCTGCCTTCGCGCCATGCGCCGGCTATATATACATGCTGGGGCGCACAGGCCCGGGCCACGGCGGGCACATGGGGGGCCGCTACAACAAAACACTGGGCGTGGGGAGGATTATACAAAGTACATCCGCATTAAATGCTTGAGTTAGCTAGCTGATTGAGCTGCAGATCCTTGCCGTAGCTGTGTCTCCTCTGTTCCCGGAGCGAGCGTGAAGAACTCGCCCGCCAGCTCCATCGCGGGTCTCACGCAATCGGGTTTGCACACTCAGTGGAGCTCCGGAATGAAGGAGTGAAGGAAGGATTGTGTGCGCAGTGCGGATCCAACTGTAAGGAAGAGGAACGGGGACCCGTTTGGGTGGCGGGAAGGCAGGGAGCAGAAGGTGCGGCGGAGGCGACGGGCTCTCGCACGCTGCAGATTCCCGACCCCTCTCTTCTCACGTGGCCATGCCATGCAGCGGGGCGGCGGGTCAGCTACGCCGCATATGCCGAGTTGCCTTGCCTTCTTTTCATTCACGGCCATGCAATTGCAAATGGGTTTTCTACATTTCCTACAACGTACTAATGCCTTGATATCCTGCTTCTTTCATTATTTTCTTTCAACAACACGTAGAGCCTTTGCTAGTCGTTCCTTAAAGTGAGAAACGAAAGCAAGTTGGTGGTAGAAGCAGTGCATCGATGTCAAGAAGCAAAAAATAAAATAAAATAAGGAAGATATCAAGAGGCAGTGCATCGGTGTCAAGAAAGCTATTAACATCCATCTTTAGAAAAAAAGATGGCCTTTTATTGATATGTTCTTACACCGGTATGACTAGTTGATGCTCACCTTAGCTAGTGAATTGCAGAAAACCACTACATTACAGCTTAGGTTTACAGAAAAGACTTCTACAAAATTGTTGCAAAAAACACTGATTCTCGGCCTAATTTTTGGCAAAATACATTGATCGATCGCTTAGGCCATTTTAACCGTGATTATGACATATGGTCCCATATTTGATGATGTGGCATAACGTTTTGCGGTAGACAATGTTAGGCTGGTCTTTTTTCAAAAAAGAAAACGTCCCTCCCAACGATAAATCCAGATTGCCACCACCCTGCGCCACGGCATCGGTCTCCTCACTGTGGGCGCTGGCCTTCGCGGCCGTCGGCCTCCTCATTGCCGCCCGCGCCGCCCTGCGCCTCGCCGTCGGTCTCCTCGTCGTGGTCGCTCGCCATCGCGGCCGTCGGCCTCCTTGTCGCCGCCGCTACGGCCCTAGGCCATTGTCAGCGGTGCCATGGACGGCAACGGCCGCGCCATACCCTCCAGCTCGCCACCTCCGTCCTCAGCCTCATGCTCGTCGGCCGCAAATCGGACAAGCTCGCCGCCATCTCCAGCGACGGTGGCATTGGAGCAAGCAGCAGTGGCGGGGCACAGCATGGGAACAAGCAGCATGCGTCCGCGTGCGACACGAGCGCAAGCAGCGGCGGTGGCACGCATCAGCGCAAGAAGACTGGTGGCGGAGGGAACCGGAGCATGCAGCGACATGACGGCGCAAGCAGTAGCGCCGGCCCGGCGGCGCGCAGCACGGGCGCAGCCAAGCAACAACCCTCGTTGGTGAGCTCCAATGCTGCCGGGGCACCGGCGTGGGAGGCAGCACATGAGCGTGGGATGGCCGGCGGCACAGTACAGTCAAGATTGGCATGGCAAGGGCCTGGTTGCACTAAGGGTGCTTCTGCAAAAATACCCATGACTATTTGGTAAATTCATATCACACCATGTCTAAAGCCGTCTGGGACCAACAGTTACGCCACATCACCAAAGCTGGGCCCCACTTGTCATAAACGAGGTTAATACACCCGAACAGACGGATCAGTGCTTGCTGCAAAATATTAAGCCCCCGAGCCTTCCAACTGCCTAGATCCATCAAAGTGTATAGTCCAATATGTGTTGTCAGGCTTCTCCTCAGGTGTCTGCAGCTCTGTCCAATCATTTATAAAATCCACCAAAGCTTGAGACTTGGCGGCTGTTCTTGGTACATACTTCAAATGATGTGGCCCAAGTTCAATTGCCCACTTAGCAACCCATCCTGTAGCCTCTCTATTCTGAATTATATCAACAAGTGGGGCAGAACTGGCTACTGTAATTGGATGTCCAAGGAAATAATGTTTAAATTTACAGATGACCATGAACACCCCAAACACCAGCTTCTGCCAATGCAGGTATCGCTGTTTGGACTCTGTAAGAACTTCACTGACATAATAAGCCGGCCGCTGGACGGGATACTCTTTACCTGCCTCCTTACGCTCCACGACAACTGCAACACCGACATCTTTATTATTAGCCGCCACGTACAGGAGTAAAGGCTCTTTGTCGATGGGAGCAACCAAGATAGGTGGCTCAGCCAACTACTTTTTAAGTGCCTCAAACGCTTCATTGGCCGCATCGCTCCGGACGAAGTGATCAATTTTCTTCATCATCTGATACAGGGGAATGGCTTTCTCTTCGAGGCGACCTATGAACCGACTTAGGGCTGCAATGCGACCCACCAGGCGCTGAACATCATTGATACACGCTGGCTTAGAAAGAGAGGTTATAGCCTCAATCTTATCCGGGTTAGCCTCAATGCCCCGTTTTGAAACCAGAAAACCTAACAATTTGCCAGCTGGCAGGCCAAAACACACTTGGCCAGGTTAAGCATCATCTTGTACACCCTGAGATTATCAAAGGTCTCCTTCAGGTCATCAAGCAAAGTTTCTCTATTTTTGGACTTAACCATGATGTCATCCACTTAAGCATGAACGTTCCGACCAATTTGCTTGTGAAAGCAATTTTGAACACATCGTTGATTAGTCGCCTGGGCACTCTTGAGCCCAAAAGGCATAGACACAATGACACATAACAGATCTGCCATCTTGATCTGATGATAACCAGGATAAGCGTCCAGAAAGCACAACTTTCACAACCCGCCGTGGCATCCACAATCTGGTCAATACGAGGGAGAGCAAGATGATCAGTTGGACAAGCCTTGTTAAGATCATGTAATCCACACACATACGCCAAGTGCCATTCTTCTTAAGTACTAGCACAGGATTAGCCAACCACTGAGGGTGAAAAACTTCAATGATGAACCTGGCAGTTAGGAGCCGGGCTACTTCTTCTACAATAACCTTTGCTTCTTCTCATTAAAACGGCGGAGGAACTATCGAACATGCTTCATCTTAGGATCTACATTAAGGCAGTGCTCAGCGAATTCTTTCGATACACCTAGCATGTCAGAAGGTTTCCGTGCAAAGATGTCTCGATTCTCACGAATGAACTCGATGAGTGCGCTTTCCTATTTAGGATCCATCCATGTCCCAATGGTGAACTGCTGAAAAGAATCACCAGGGACAAAGTCAACTTGTTGTGTGTCCTTTGCCGACTTAAATTTGAGCAAAGGGTCTTTCTCAGCGGTGGGCTTTTTCAGAGGAGTCACATCAGCCGGGTCAACATTATCATCATGGCACAAGCCGACTCTGCATAAGCCGTGTCTCCTTCCTCACACTCCAAGGCGAGTTTGCGATTCCCATGAACTGTGATTGTCACCTCTGGCCCTGGCATCTTAAGTTGCAGATATACATAACAAGGGCAAGACATGAATTTGGCGTAAGCCGGTCGTCCAAACAAAGCATGATAAGGACTTTTAATTTTAACCACCTCAAACCACAACGTCTCCACTCTGGAGTTATACTCATCACCAAAAGCTACTTGCAGGGAAATCTTTCCGACTAGGTAAGCCAACTTGCTAGGCACCACTCCATGGGAACACCGTAGAGGACGACTTAAGATCCTTATCTGTCAAACTCATCCGACAAAAAGTATCATAGTACAATATGTTGATGCTGCTGCCACCATCGATAAGCACCTTTGTGAATTTATAACCGCCCACTTGAGGGGCCACCACAAATGCTAGATGACCTGGATCATCAACCTGGGGCGGGTGATCTGCCCGGCTCCACGTGATTACGTGTTTTGACCATCATAAGTACTGAGGCACTGCCGGTTCAATTGTGTTGACTGCTCTCTTATGAACCTTCTGATTATGCTTACACGTGTTCATAGTGAAGACGTGGTATTGACCACCATTAAGCTGTTTCGGATTACTCTGATATCCTGACTGATTGTTTTGATGCTGGCTACCCTGACCAAACAGATGATTATGACTACCATGGTTACCTTGACCAGATATCCAGCACCTGAGCCGCCACCACTGAAGTCGGAGCCTTGAGACCTGGGACTTGACCCGCCGGGCGGCCCTCCGTTATGCTGGTGAAACGTCTGGTTTTTAAACTCCCTCATGATATAACTATCTTTCCAAACATGAGAAGACGACTTATTAGGAAAACTGTGCTTTGGACAAGGACCATTAAGCATTTCCTCCAGACTCTGCGATGACTTGCCATTTTTATTACGACGTTGATTCTTTGACCCGGTATTGGTGTTAGCCACGAAATTTGACCCGTCATCCGAATATTTACGCTTCCCTCCAATGCCTTGATTATTCTGATTGCCATGCTGAGCTGGGGCATGTTTCTGCTGGACCTTGCCACCGCCGTTTCTCTTGTTCTTACTAGATTTATCATCATCAGAACTTGGATCTTTAGTAGTATCAGAGTCTCCATACCTGGTAAGCACATCCATAAGCTTGCCCATATATGTACACTTACGCTTAAGTCGCCCTAGCTTCTTCTTGAGGGGGTCAAATTGACAGTTCTGTTCCAAAAGCAGCACAACCTCAGCCGCCCCAATACTGTCCGAAGAATGGATGATGGTCGCAACCCGGAGAGCCCAATGATGAGCTGACTCGCCCTCACGTTGCACATAGTGCTCCAAATCAACAATTATCAGGGGATGTTCACAAGTACCTTGGAAATTCTTGATAAAGCTATCCTTCAACTCTGCCCCAAGTATTGATGGAGTTAGGAGGCATGCTCAGCCATGTGTGAGCCAGACCTTCCAAGATCATGGTGAAATACTTGCCACAAACTGCATCACTGACGTCTAACATCTCCATGGCCAACTCGTAACTTTCAACCCAAGCCTCCGGAGGGAGGTCCGGCATGTAATTAGGCACCTGCAAGGGCCCTTAAAATCCTTGGGCAAACGCTTGTTTCGTAGAGCCGGCACCAAACACGGGACCCCAATGGTTCAGGTACTTGACCCGGCACCTACCAAAGCTGAAGAAATCATTGGCGGCTGTTGATAAGCCCCCTGGTTCGCCACCTCCACTCCTCGACAGGCTCTTGCCTCATCTACAACTGTTTGAACATCTGCCCGTGGGTTTAGGGGCGGGTTAGCCTGGGGCAGGTTGCGGCGTCGCTCACTACTGGAGATCGCGGGCGACTCAACATGCCGGTTGTAACTATGACTCGACAGGGGAGTTGATGATACGTCTCCAACGTATCTATAATTTTTGATTGTTCCATGCTATTAAATTACCCCTTTTGGATGTTTATGGGCTTTATTTTACACATTATTATCATTTTTGGGACTAACCTACTAACCAGAGGCCCAGCCTGTATTGCTGTTTTTTTGCCTATTTCAGTATTTCGAAGAAAAGAAATATCAAACGGAGTCCAAACGGAATGAAACCTTCAGAAGCGTGATTTTTGGAACGAACGTGATCCAGAGGACTTGGAGTGCAAGTCAAGAAGCAGCCGAGGCGGCCGCGAGAGGGTAGGGCGCCCCCCTATAGGGCGCACCCCCTATCTCGTGGGCCCCTCGGGCGGCCACTGATACGTCTCCAACGTATCTATAATTTTTGATTGTTCCATGCTATTATATTATCTGTTTTGAACGATTATGGGCTTTATTATACACTTTTATATTACTTTTAGGACTAACCTATTAACCGGAGGCCCAGCCCATATTGCTGTTTTATTGCCTGTTTCAGTATTTCGAAGAAAAGGAATATCAAACGGAGTCCAAACGGAATGAAACCTTCAGCAATTTTTTGGAAGATTATCATCTTGGAGACTTGGAGATCAAGTCAGAAGATCTTCAAGGAGGCCACGAGATAGGAGGGCCCCCCCCTACTGGGCGCGCCCCCTGTCTCCTGGACCCCTCGAGCACCCCCCGACTGACTTCTTTCGCCTATATATTCCCTCATACCCTAAAACCATCGAATATCAAGATATATCGGGAGTTCCGCCACAACAAGCCTCTTTAGCCACCAAAAACCTCTCAGGAGCCCTTCCCGACACCCTGCCGGAGGGGGGGATCCATCACCGGTGGCCATCTTCATCATCCCGGCGCTATCCATGACGAGAAGGGAGTAGTTCACCCTCGAGGCTGAGGGTATGTACCAGTATCTATGTGTTTGATCTCTCTCTCTCGTGTTCTCTCTCGTGTTCCCTCTATGGCACGATCTTGATGTATCCCGACCTTTGCTATTGTAGTTGGATCTTATGATGTTTCTCCCCCTCTACTCTCTTGTAATGAATTGAGTTTCCCCTTTGAAGTTATCTTATCGGATTGAGTCTTTTATGAGAACACTTGATGTATGTCTTGCCATGCTTATCTGTGGTGACAATGGGATATCATGTGCCTCTTGATGTATGTTTTGGTGACCAACTTGCGGGTTCCACCCATGAACCTATGCATAGGGGTTGGCACACGTTCTTGACTCTCCGGTAGAAACTTTGGGGCACTCTTTGAAGTACTTTGTGTTGGTTGAATAGATGAATCTGAGATTGTGTGATGCATATCATATAATCATGCCCACAGATACTTGAGGTGACAATGGAGTATCTAGGTGACATTAGGGTTTTGGTTGATTTGTGTCTTAAGGTGTTATTTTAGTACGAACTCTTGAATAGATTGATCCGAAAGAATAACTTTGAGGTGGTTTCGTACCCTACCATAATCTCTTCGTTCGTTCTCCGCTATTAGTGTCTTTGGAGTGACTCTTTGTTGCATGTTGAGGGATTATTATATGATCTATCTATGTTATTATTGTTGAGAGAACTTGCACTAGTGAAAGTATGAACCCTAGGCCTTGTTTCCTATCATTGCAATACCGTTTACGCTCACTTTTACCACTTGTTACCTTGCTGTTTTTATAATTTCAGATTACAAATACCTTTATCTACCATCCATATTGCACTTGTATCACCATCTCTTCGCCGAACTAGTGCACCTATACAATTTACCATTGTATTGGGTGTGTTGGGGACACAAGAGACTCTTTGTTATTTGGTTGCAGGGTTGTTTGAGAGATACCATCTTCATCCTACGCCTCCTACGGATTGATAAACCTTAGGTCATCCACTTGAGGGAAATTTGCTACTGTCCTACAAACCTGTGCACTTGCAGGCCCAACAACGTCTACAAGAAGAAGGTTGTGTAGTAGACATCAAGCTCTTTTATAGCGCCGTTGCCGGGGAGGTTAGCGCTTGAAGGTATATCTTTAGATCTTGCAATCGAATCTTTTTGTTTCTTGTTTTATCACTAGTTTAGTTTATAAAAGAAAACTACAAAAAAATGGAGTTAAGTTTGTCTCATACGCTTCGTCTTTTTAATATCTTTCGTGAGTTTGATGGAAAGGAAAATTGTGCTCAAGTGCTAGAAGAAGAATGCTTTGAAATGCTTGGTATTAAATCTTTGAATGATGAGCATGATTGCAATGTTGTTAGTATAAACTCCTTGAATATCCATAGTACTAATGATGATTGCTCTAGTCATGATGAAAATATATCTTATGAGCATGTCAACTTTTGTGGAGTGCATGTTTGCATGAACACACCAAATAGAGAAGATATATATTGCAAGAAGCATAAGTATTTAGGAACTAAGAGGTTGCAAGAAAGGATAGATAAGAGTGCGGAGAATTTAAGATATCTTTCCCGTTGTGAATTTTGCAATAAACAAGATCATTTACACCTCCAATGCAAATTGTTTCATGATCGGATCGTGTCCAAAAATTGTGATGATTTGATCTCCCCTTCTCATTACAATGAACTTAGATTGCTTTTGGGTTGTGAAGAGTTGAAACGTTTAACTAAGCCTATTCCAGAATTTAATCTTAGGCATTTCCTTGATATTGATCTAGAAAAAATTTATATGTTTTGTGCGGTGAATTGCATTGAAAATCCTTATATTGCCAATTACCTAAAGAAAAGAAAGCAAATAGAAGATGAAGAGAATACTAATGAAAGGGAAGAGACTTCCCAACCTCCTCCTATTATTTCTTATGATGATTTAGGTAACAAGGAGGAGCTTTCTATTCAACCAATCCCATCAATAAAGAAGGTTGAACCCACACATAATGTGAAGAAGAAAGGGAAGAGAAGGGACAGGAAAGGTAAAAAGGTATCCCTCCCAAATGATGTTGCTCCTACTACTCATTGTGATGATGATATTTGCTTTACTATTGGTGCTATCCATATTTTTAATGATGAGAGTGATTATGCTTATGATATGAAAGGGACCAAGCTTGGGGAAGCTATGTTTGATGAGTATGAAATATTTGAGAATATATTTTCTGAAATTAATGTTTGTCCCAAGCTTGGGGATGCTACGTTTAATGAAGATGATATTTTTAGCACCCCAAGGTTTGATATGCAAAGTTGTTATGATGATAGCATGCCTCCTACCTATGATGTGGGTTTGGAAGAGTGTAAACTTTAGGTAGTATTGATCCCACTATTTTGGAGGATGTTGAACTTTATTGTGATGAATATGAAAGTGGATTTGGAAGAGTGTCAACTTTATTTAGTGATTCCACTATCTTGGGAGAGGTTTCAATCGATTATGATGAGAACGAAGTTGCTACTTATGATGATTATTGTGATGAAACTTATGCTATAAAAAGTAGTGAGGATTATATTTACAAATATTGTCATGATTATGATTACCCTTTTTCTGAACATTACTCTTTTAATGTGGAAACAATTTTTAGTGTTCAAGTCTCTTATGATACTCCCACTTTTCCGAATGAGAAGAATTTTGCTTATGTGGAGAGTAGTAAATTTTCTATGCTTGTAGATCATGAAAAGAATGCTTTAGGTGATGGTTATATTGTTGAATTCATTCATGATGCTACTGAAAATTATTATGAGGGATGAATATATGCTTGTAGGAATTGCAATAATGTCAAGTTTCCTCTCTATATGTTGAAAATTTTGAAGCTATGCTTGTTTTACCTTCCTTTGCTAGTTGATTATTGTTCCCATAAGTTGTTTGATCATAAAATCCCTATGCATAGGAAGTGGGTTAGACTTAAATGTGCTAGTCATATTCTTCATGATGCTCTCTTTATGTTTCAATTCTTATCTTTTATGTGAGCAGCATTGTCATCATCATGCCTAGCTAGAAAGGCATTAAAGAAAAGCGCTTGTTGGGAGACAACCCAATACTTACCCTTACTGTTTTTGTGTGTTAACATGATTATGCTACTGTAGTAATAATATTTTATAGCTTTTGTTTCAATAAAGTGCCAAGTAGAACCTTTGGGAAGACTTGGGTGAAGTTTATGTGATCTTGCTGTGAAAAACAGAAACTTTTGCGCTCACGAGAATAGCTGCCAGTTTTTACTGGAGAGCGATTTTAGGTTGATTCTTTTTGAAGATGATTAATAGACAAATCACTCATGTCCACCAATTTATTTCATAATTTTTGGGGTTTCATAAGTATACGTTTGATATAGATTACTACAGACTGTTCTGTTTTTGACAGATTCTGTTTTCATTGTGTTGTTTGCTTATTTTGACGAATCTATGAGAAGTATCAGGGGGTATGAACCATAGAGAAGCTATAATATAGTAGGTTTTACACCAATATGAATTTAGATTGAGTTCGTTACAGTACCTAAGTGGTGATTTATTTTCTTATACTAACGGAGCTTACGAGTTTTGTGTTAAGTTTTGTGTGGTTGAAGTTTTCATGTTTTGGGTAAAGATTTGATGGACTATGGAATAAGGAGTGGCAAGAGCCTAAGCTTGGGGATGCCAAAGGCACCCCAAGGTAATATTCAAGGACAACCAAGAGCCTAAGCTTGGGGATGCCCCGGATGGCATCCCCTCTTTCGTCTTCGTTCATCGGTAACTTTACTTGGAGCTATATTTTTATTCGCCACATGATATGTGTTTTGCTTGGAGCGTCATTTTATCTTGTTAGTATTTGATTTCTGTTAGTTAGATTAATGTTTTGCATCTTTAGTTTCAATAAAAAAGTCAAGGATAGCCTTTGCCATGCTTATTTTGCTAGTATACATGTTGCTGTTTGAAAACAGAAAGTTTATCACTGTTGCAAAAATTCCCTAGAAAAGTCAGAGAATGGTATAACATTGAATCTTTTTGCATATTGAGCTCCGATAAATTCATTACAGTGGGAATTTTATTTCATAATTTTTGGAGTCGGGGAAGTATTGATACTCTTGCATTCTTTACAGACTGTACTGTTTTGACAGATTGCTGTTATGTTTGCATTGTTTGCATATGTTTGCTTGTTTAGTGATTCTATTTGAGGATGGGAGTATTAAATTTGCAGAGACATTTATTATGAAATGTTGAATAATAATTTTAGTGCTTTGTTACAGTAGAAAATGATAAGGTTTTGCATTCGTTTATACTAACCTATCTCACGAGTTCTTTTTGAGTTTGTTGTGAATGAAGCTTTTGATAAAATGAGAAACCATGATATGAGAGGAATTAAGGAGACACAAAAGTTCAAGCTTGGGGATGCCCAAGGCACCCCAATATAATATTTCAAGAAGTCTCAAGAATCTAAGCTTGGGGATGCCCCGGTAGGCATCCCACCTTTCTTCTTCAACAACTATCGGTTAGTATCGGTTGAGCCTAAGTTTTTGCTTCTTCACATGAGTTGTGCTATCCTTGCAATGCCATTTTATTTTGTTTTTCTTGCTGCTTGAATACAATGCCAAGATCTGAAATTCTTTAATGAGAGAGAGTCTTCACATAGTTGCATAATTATTTAGCTACTCATTGATCTTCACTTATATCTTGTCGGAGTAGTTTGTCGTTTGCTCTAGTACTTCACTTATATCTTTTAGAGCACGGCGGTGGTTATATTTTGAAGAAATTGCTAGTCTCTCATGCTTCACTTATATTATTTTGAGAGTCTTAAACAGCATGGTAATTTGAATGAAAACTATCATAGTAAGTGAATTGGATGCTATGATCAATTTGTTGCTTGATAATTGTTTTGAGATATAAAGGTAGTAATGTTAGGGTCATGCTAGTGGATAATTATGAAATTGAGAAATACTTTTGTTGAAGTTGGCAAGTCCCGTAACATGCATGTATGACAAAAGTTGTGTGACAAATTTGTTGCATGAGGAGCTCTTTTGATTGTCTTCCTTATGAGTGGCAGTCGGGGACGAGCGATGGTCTTTTCCTACCAATCTATCCCTCTTGGGGCATGCGTAGTAGTACTTTGCTTCGAGGGCTAAGTAGACTTTTGCAATAAGTATATGAGTTCTTTATGACTAATGTGAGTCCATGGATATACGCACACTCATCCTTCCACTTTGCTAGCCTCTCTTATTACCGCGCAACTTTCGCCGGTATTGAACTCATTATTTACCTTCCTCAAAACAGCCATCATACCTACCTATTATGGCATTTCCATAGCCATTCCGAGATATATTGCCATGCAACTTTTCACCGTTCCGTTTATTATGACACGTTCCATCATTGTCATATTGCTTTTTGCATGATCATGTAGTTGACATCGTATTTGTGGCAAGACCACCTTCATAATTTTCATACATGTCGCTCTTGATTCATTGCATATCCCGGTACACCGTCGGAGGCATTCATATAGAGTCATATCTTGTTCTAGCTTTGAGTTGTAATTCTTGAGTTGTAAATCCATAAAAGTATGATGATCTTCATTATTAGAGCATTGTCTCGGTGAGGAAAGGATGATGAAGACTATGATTCCCCCACAAGTCGGGATGATACTTCGGACTTTATAAAAATAAAAGAGGCCAAAGAAGCCCACCAAAAAGAAAAAAAAAGAAAAGAAAAAAAAAGAAAAAAAGAGAAAGAAAAAAAGGGAAATAAATAAATAAATAAAATGAGAGAAAAAGAGAGAAGGGACAATGCTACTATCTCTTTTTCCACACTTGTGCTTCAAAGTAGCACCATGATCTTCATGATAGAGAGTCTCCTATGTTGTCACTGTCATATACTAAGTGGGAATTTTTCATTATAGAACTTGGCTTGTATATTCCAACGATGGACTTCCTCAAAATGCCCTAGGTCTTCGTGAGCAAGCAAGTTGGATGCACACCCACTTAGTTCTTTTTGATGAGCTTTCATATATTTATAGCTCTAGTGCACCCGTTGCATGGCAATCCCTACTCACTCACATTGATATCTATTGATGGGCATCTCCATAGCCCGTTGATACGCCTAGTTGATGTGAGACTATCTTCTCCCACTTTTTGTCCTCACAACCACCACCATTCACCACAATAGTGCTATGTCCATGGCTTGCGCTCATGTATTGTGTAAGAGTTGAAAAAGCTTAAGCGCGTTAAAAAGTATGAAACAATTGCTCGGCTCGTCATCGGGGTTGTGCATCATGGGATTATTTTGTGTAATGAAAATGAAGCATGGCCTAATTATATGATTTTGTAGGGATAAGCTTTCTTTGGCTATGCTATTTTGATAGGACATGATTATTTGTTAGTATGTTTTGAAGCATTATTATTTTTTATGTTTTATAAGCTTTTATCTTGTATCATTTGGATCTGAACATTCATGCCACAATAAAGAAAATTACATTGAGAATCATGCTAGGTAGCATTCCACATCAAAAATTCTGTTTTTATCATTTACCTACTCGAGGACGAGCAGGAATTAAGCTTGGGATGCTTGATACGTCTCCAATGTATCTATAATTTTTGATTATTCCATGCTATTATATTATCTGTTTTGAATGATTATGGGCTTTATTATACACTTTTATATTACTTTTGGTACTAACCTATTAAACGGAGGCCCAACCCATATTGTTGTTTTATTGCCTGTTTCAGTGTTTCGAAGAAAAGGAATATCAAACGGAGTCCAAATGGAATGAAACCTTCGGAAACGTGATTTTTTGGAAGATTATCATCTTGGAGACTTGGAGATCAAGTCAGAAGATCCTCGAGGAGGCCACGAGATAGGAGGGCGCCCCCCTGTCTCGTGGACTCCTCAAGCACCCCCCGACCGACTTCTTTCGCCTATATATTTCCTCGTACCCTAAAACCATCGAATATCAAGATAGATCAGGAGTTCCGCCGCCGCAAGCCTCTGTAGTCACCAAAAACCTCTCGGGTGCCCTTCCCGGCACCCTGCCGGAGGGGGGATCCATCACCGGTGGCCATCTTCATCATCCCAGCGCTATCCATGACGAGGAGGGAGTAGTTCACCCTCGAGGCTGAGGGTATGTACCAGTAGCTATGTGTTTGATCTCTCTCTCTCTCTCGTGTTCTCTCTCGTGTTCCCTCTATGGCACGATCTTGATGTATCCCGAGCTTTGCTATTGTAGTTGGATCTTATGATGTTTCTCCCCATCTACTCTCTTGTGATGAATTGAGTTTCCCCTTTGAAGTTATCTTATCGGATTGAGTCTTTTATGAGAACACTTGATGTATGTCTTGCCGTGCTTATCTGTGGTGACAATGGGATATCATGTGCCTCTTGATGTATGTTTTGGTGACCAACTTGCGGGTTCCACCCATGAACCTATGCATAGGGGTTGGCACACGTTCTTGACTCTCCGGTAGAAACTTTGGGGCACTCTTTGAAGTACTTTGTGTTGGTTGAATAGATGAATCTGAGATTGTGTGATGCATATCATATAATCATGCCCATGGATACTTGAGGTGACAATGGAGTATCTAGGTGACATTAGAGTTTTGGTTGATTTGTGTCTTAAGGTGTTATTTTAGTACGAACTCTTGAATAGATTGATCCAAAAGAATAACTTTGAGGTTGTTTCGTACCCTACCATAATCTCTTCGTTCGTTCTCTGCTATTAGTGTCTTTGGAGTGACTCTTTGTTGCATGTTGAGGGATTATTATATGATCTATCTATGTTATTATTGTTGAGAGAACTTGCACTAGTGAAAGTATGAACCCTAGGCCTTGTTTCCTATCATTGCAATACCATTTACGCTCACTTTTACCACTTGTTACCTTGCTGTTTTTATAATTTCAGATTACAAATACCTTTATCTACCACCCATATTGCACTTGTATCGCCATCTCTTCGCCGAACTAGTGCACCTATACAATTTACCATTGTATTGGGTGTGTTGGGGACACAAGAGACTCTTTGTTATTTGGTTGCAGGGTTGTTTGAGAGAGACCATCTTCATCCTACGCCTCCTACAAACCTTAGGTCATCCACTTGAGGGACATTTGCTACTGTCCTACAAACCTGTGCACTTGCAGGCCCAACAACGTCTACAAGAAGAAGGTTGTGTAGTAGACATCAGCCACTGACGTACTTCTTCCTCCTATATAAGCCTACGTACCCCGAAAACATCCAGGAAGCACCCGAAACACAATTTACACCGCCGTAACCTTTTGTATCCGCGAGATCCCATCTTGGAGCCTCCGTCGGCGCTCCACCGGAGGGGGAATCGACCACGGAGGGCTTCTACATCAACACCATAGCCCTTCCGATGAGTTGTGAGTAGTTTACCACAGACCTTTGGGTCCATAGTTATTAGCTAGATGGCTTCTTCTCTCTTTTTGGATCTCAATACAATGTTCTCCCCCTCTCTTGTGGAGATCTATTTGATGTAATCTCTTTTTGTGGTGTGTTTGTCGAGATCCGATGAATTGTGGGTTTATGATCAAGTTTATCTATGAGAAGTATTTGAATCTCCTCTGAATTCTTTTATGTATGATTGAGTTATCTTTGCAAGTCTCTTCGAATTATCAGTTTGGTTTGGCCTACTAGATTGATCTTTCTTGCCATGGGAGAAGTGCTTAGCTTTGGGTTCAATCTTGCGGTGTCCTTACCCAGTGACAGAAAGGGTTTCAAGGCATGTATTGTATTGTTGCCATCGAGGATAAAAAGATGGGGTTTATATCATATTGCATGAGTTTCTCCCTCTACATCATGTCATCTTGCTTAATGTGTTACTCTATTCTTATGAACTTATCACTCTAGATGCAGGCAGGAGTCGGTCGATGTGTGGAGTAATAGTAGTAGATGCATGCAGGAGTCGGTCTACTTGTTGCGGACATGATGCCTATATACATGATCATGCCTAGATAATCTCATAACTATTCGCTTTTCTATCAATTGCTCGACAGTAATTTGTTCACCCACCGTAATACTTATGCTATCTTGAGAAAAGCCTCTAGTGAAACCTATGGCCCCCGGATCTATCTCTTATCATATTTGCTTTCAATCTACTTTTATTTGCATCTTTAATTTTTGCATCTATGTTATAAAATACCAAAAATATATTTATCGTATCATACTATCTCTATCAGATCTCACTTTTGCAAGTGGCCGTGAAGGGATTGACAACCCCTTTATCGCATTGGTTGCAAGTTCTTGGTTTGTTTGTGTAGGTGTGTGGGACTTTTGAGGAGCCTCCTACTGGATTGATACCTTGGTTCTCAAAAACTAAGGGAAATACTTTCGCTACTATTGCTGCATCACCCTTTCCTCTTCAAGGAAAACCAACGCAAGCTCAAGGAGATCTTCGCTCAAGTCAAGACATAACAAGTACCCATCACAAACCTATCTCCGTCGCATTTACATTATTTGCCATTTGCCTTTCTTTTTCCTCTCCCCCACTTCACCCTTGTTGTTTTATTTGGCCTCTCTTTCCCAATCTCTCTCTCTCTTTTTGCTTGCCTTTTTTCTGTTTGCTTGTGTGTTGGATTACTTGTTGCCTTGGCGCAAGATAATACCAAATTGTATGATTTCTCCAATACCCATAATAATGATTTCCTTAGTACTCCGATTGCTCCTCTTAATGATGTTGTGTCTTGTGAAATCAATACTGCTTTGCTGAATCTTGTTATGAAAGATCAATTCGCCGGCCTTCCTAGTGAAGATGTCGCTACTCATCTAAACAACTTTGTTGATTTGTGTGATATGCAAAAGAAGAAAGATACAGATAATGATATTGTTAAATTTAAGTTATTTCCGTTTTCACTTAGAGATTGTGCTAAAGTTTGGTTTTCGTCTTTGCCTAAAAATAGTATTGATTCTTGGAACAAGTGCAAAGATGCTTTTATCTCTAAGTATTTTCCTCCCGCTAAGATTATCACTCTTAGGAATGATATTATGAATTTTAAACAACTTGATCATGAGCATGTTTCCCAATCTTGGGAAAGAATGAAATTGATGATTCGCAATTTCCCTACTCATGGTTTGAATTTATGGATGATCATACAAAAAATTTATGCCGGTTTGAACTTTGCTTCTAGAAATCTCTTAGATTCGGCCGCGGGAGGCACGTTTATGGAAAGCACGTTAGGAGATGCTACAAAACTTCTTGATAATATTATGGCAAATTATTCTCAATGGCATACCGAAAGATCTTCTAGTAAAAAAGTGCATGCTATAGAAGAAATCAATGTTTTGAGTGGAAAGATGGATGAACTTATGAAAATTTTTGCTACTAAAAATACTCCTCTTGATCCCAATGATATGCCTTTTCTACTTTGATTGAGAATAATAATGAATCTATGGATGTGAATTTTGTTGGTAGGAATAGTTTTGGAAACAACGCTTATAGAGGAAACTTTAATTCTAGACCGTTCCCTAGTAATTCCTCTAATAATTATGGAAATTCCTAAAATAATTCTTATGGTAATTTTTATAAGATGCCCTTTGATTTTGAGAATAGTGTGAAAGAATTTATGATTTCTCAAAAGAATTTTAATGCCTTGCTTGAAGAAAAGTTGCTCAAAGTTGATGATTTGGCTAGGAACGTTGATAGACTTTCACTTGATGTTGATTCTCTTAAACTTAGATCTTCTTCCCCTAATCATGATATCAATGAGTCTCTCAAAGTAATGAGAATTTCCATTGACGAATGCAAGGAAAGAACCGCTAGATTGCGTGCTAAGAAAGATAGCTTTATAAAGGCGTGTTCTTCTAGTTTCCATGAAAATAATGATGAAGATCTTAAAGTTATTGATGTGTCTCCTCTTAGATCTTTGTTTTGCAATATGAATCTTGATAATAATGGGATTGAAGATGAGTCAGCTTTAGCTAGAAGGCGTCCCAAAAATTTGGAGTTTTTAGATCTTGATGCTAAATTTGGTAAAAGTGGGATTGGAGAGGTCATGACTTTAAATAGCATTGAACCCACTATCTCAGATTTCAAGGAATTTGATTATGATAATTGTTCTTTAGAAGGTTGTATTTCCTTGTTGCAATCCGTTGTTAATTCTCCACATGCTTATAGTCAAAATAAATCTTTTACCAAACGTATTGTTGATGCCTTGTTGCAATCTTATGATGAAAAACTTAATTCGGAAGTTTCTATACCTAGAAAACTTAATGATGAGTGGGAACCTACTATAAAGATTAGAATTAAAGATCATGAGTGTTTTGCTTTATGTGATTTGGGTGCTAGTGTTTCCACGATTCCGAAAACTTTATGTGATATTCTAGGTTTCCATGATCTTGATGATTGCTCTTTAAATTTGCACCTTGCGGATTCCACCATTAAAAAGCCAATGGGAAGGATCAATGATGTTCTCATTGTTGCAAATAGAAATTTGGTGCCCGTAGATTTATCATTCTTGATATAGATTGCAATCTTTCTTGCCCTATTATTCTTGGTAGACCTTTCCTTAGAACGATTGGTGCTATTATTGATATGAAGGAAGGGAATATTAGATTCCAATTTCCACTAAAGAAAGGCATGGAGAACTTTCCAAGAAATAAAGTCAAATTACATTATGAATCTATCATGCGAGCTACATATGAATAAGGTGCCAAAGATGGCAGTACTTAGATCTATCTTCGCTTTTATGCCTAGCTAGGGGCGTTAAACGATAGCGCTAGTTGGGAGGCAACCCAATTTTCTTTATGTTTTTTGTTTTTGTTCCTTTTTAGTAATAAATTTTGCATCTACTTTCTTCTTAGATGTGTTTTTATCTTTTAATTAGTGTTTGTGCCAAGTAGAACCTATAGGATAAACTATGATGATAGTTGATTTGATTCTGCTGAAAAACAGAAACTTTGCGCTCACGAGAAAAAATTCAATAAATCACAGAAACGTGATTTTGCATTGATTTTTTTTGCTTCTGATCAATAAACAAATTTTCCAGTACGTCCTATTTTGGTAGGATTTTTAGAGTTCCATAAGTTTGTGTTAGTTACAGATTGCTACAGACTGTTCTGTTTTTGACAGATTCTGTTTTTCGTGTGTTGTTTGCTTATTTTGATGCATCTATGGCTAGTATGTAAGGGTATGAACCATAGAGAACTTGGAATACAGTAGGTTTAACACCAAAATAAATAAAGAATGAGTTCATTACAGTACCTTATGTGGTGGTTTTGTTTTCTTTCACTAACGAAGCTTATAAGATTTCCTGTTGAGTTTTGTGTTGTGAAGTTTTCAAGTTTTGGGTAAAGCTTTTATGGACTATGGAATAAGGAGTGGCAAAAGCCTAAGCTTGGGGATTCCCATGGCACCCAAGATATTCAAATATAGGCAAAATCCTAAGCTTGGGGAGGCCCCAGGAAGCCATCCCGTATTTCGTCTTTGTTCATTGGTAACTTTACTTGGATCTATATTTTTATTCGCCTCATGATATGTGTTTTGCTTGGAGCGCCATGTATTATATTAGTCTTTGCTTTTTAGTTTACCACAATCATCCTTTCTGTACACACCTTTTGGGAGAAGCCTATTTGATTAGAATTTGCTAGAACACTCTATGTGCTTCACTTATATCTTTTGAGATTGATAGTTTTTGCTCTAGTGCTTCACTTATATTTTTTAGAGCGCGGCGGTGGCTTGATTTTATAGAAATTATTAGTCTCTCATGCTTCACTTATATTATTTTTAGAGTCTCTTAGAACAGCATGGTATTTGATATGGTTACAAATTTTGTCCTAGAATGATGAGCATCCAAGTTGGGTATAATAAAAACTATCATAGAAAGTGCATTAAAACACTAGGATCAATTTGATGCTTGATAATTGTTTTGATATATAAAGGTAGTAATATTAGGGTCATGCTAGTGGATAATTATGAAATTGAGAAATACTTTTTTTGAAGTTGGCAAGTCTCGTAGCATGCACGTATGGTAAAAGTTGTGTGACATATTTGGTGCATGAGGTGCTCTTTTGATTGTCTTCCTTATGAGTGGCAGTCGGGGACGAGCGATGGTCTTATCCTACCAATATATCCCTCTTGGGGCATGCGTAGTAGTACTTTGCTTCGAGGGATAAGTAGACTTTTGCAATAAGTATATGAGTTCTTTATGACTAATGTGAGTCCATGGATATACACACACTCGTCCTTCCACTTTGCTAGCCTTTCTTATTACCGCACAACTTTCGCCGGTATTGAACCCATTATTTACCTTCCTCAAAACAGCCACCATACCTACCTATATGGCATTTCCATAGCCATTCCGAGATATATTGCCATGCAACTTTCCACCGTTCCGTTTATTATGACACGTTTCATCATTGTCATATTGCTCTTTTGCATGATCATGTAGTTGACATCATATTTGTGGCAAGGCCACCTTCATAATTTTCATACATGTCACTCTTGATTCATTGCATATCCCGGTACACCGCCGGAGGCATTCATATAGAGTCATATTTTGTTCTAGCTTTGAGTTGTAATTCTTGAGTTGTAAATCCATAAAAGTGTGATGATCTTCATTATTTGAGCATTGTCTCGGTGAGGAAAGGATGATGAAGACTATGATTCCCCCACAAGTCGGGATGAGACTTCAGACTTTACAAAAAAAGGCCAAAAAGAAAAAGAAAAAAAGAGAGGCCATAGAAAAAAAAGAAAAAAAGAAACTAAAAAAGAAAAAAATAAAATGAGAGAAAAAGAGAGAGAAGGGACAATGCTACTCTCTCTTTTTCTGCACTTGTGCTTCAAAATAGCACCATGATCTTCATGATAGAGAGTCTCCTATGTTGTCACTTTCATATAGTAGTGGGAATTTTTCATTATAGAACTTCGCTTGTATATTCCAATGATGGGCTGCCTCAAAATGCCCTAGGTCTTCGTGAGCAAGCGAGTTGGATGCACACCCACTTAGTTCTTTTTGTTGAGCTTTCATATATTTGTAGCTCTAGTGCATCCGTTGCATGGCAATCCCTACTCATTCACATTGATATCTATTGATGGGCATCTCCATAGCCCGTTGATACGCCTAGTTGATGAGAGACTATCTTCTCCCTCTTTTTGTCCTCACAACCACCATTTTTACCACCTAAGTGCCATGTCCATGGCTTACGCTCATGTATTGCGTAAGAGTTGAAAAAGCTGAAGCGCATTAAAAAGTATGAAACAATTGCTCGGCTCGTCATTGGGGTTGTGCATGACGGGAGTATTTTGTGTAATGAAAATGAAGCATGGCCTAACTATATGATTTTGTAGGGATAAGCTTTCTTTGGCTATGCTATTTTGATAGGACATGATTATTTGTTAGTATGCTTTGAAGCATTATTATTTTTATGTTTTATAAGATTTTATCTTGAATCATTTGGATCTGAACATTCATGCTACAATAAATAAAATTACATTGAGAACTATGCTAGGTAGCATTCCACATCAAAAATTATGTTTTTATCATTTACCTACTCGAGGACGAGCAGGAATTAAGCTTGGGGATGCTTGATACGTCTCCAACGTATCTCTAATTTTTGATTGTTCCATGCTATTATATTGCCCCTTTTGGATGTTTATGGGCTTTATTTTACACATTATTATCATTTTTGGGACTAACCTACTAACCGGAGGCCCAGCCCGTATTGCTTTTTTTTGCCTATTTTAGTATTTCGAAGAAAAGGAATATCAAACGGAGTCCAAACGGAGTCCAAACGGAATGAAACCTTCGGAAGCGTGATTTTTGGAACCAACGTGATCCAGAGGACTTGGAGTGCAAGTCAAGAAGTAGTCGAGGCGGCCACGAGAGGGTAGGGCGCGCCCCCTGTCTCGTGGGCCCCTCGGGCGGCCACCGACGTACTTCTTCCTCCTATATAAGCCTACGTACCCCAAAAACATCCAGGGAGCACCTGAAACACAATTTACACCGCCATAACCTTCTGTATCCGCGAGATCCCATCTTGGAGCCTTCGCCGGTGCTCCGCCGGAGGGGGAATCGACCATGGAGGGCTTCTACATCAACACCATAGCCCTTCCGATGAGTTGTGAGTAGTTTACCACAGACCTTCGGGTCCATAGTTATTAGCTAGATTGCTTCTTCTCTCTTTTTGGATCTCAATACAATGTTCTCCCCCTCTCTTGTGGAGATCTATTCGATGTAATCTCTTTTTGCGGTGTGTTTATCGAGATCCGATGAATTGTGGGTTTATGATCAAGTTTATCTATGAGAAGTATTTGAATCTCCTCTGAATTCTTTTATGTATGATTGAGTAATCTTTGCAAGTCTCTTCGAATTATCAGTTTGGTTTGGCCTACTAGATTGATCTTTCTTGCCATGGGAGAAGTGCTTAGCTTTGGGTTCAATCTTGCGGTGTCCTTACCCAGTGACAGAAAGGGTTGCAAGGCACGTATTGTATTGTTGCCATCGAGGATAAAAATATGGGGTTTATATCATATTGCATGAGTTTATCCCTCTACATCATGTCATCTTGCTTAATGCGTTACTCTGTTCTTATAAACTTAATACTCTAGATGCTGGCAGGAGTCGGTCAATGTGTGGAGTAATAGTAGTAGGTGCAAGCAGGAGTCGGTCAACTTGTTGCGAACATGATGCCTATATACATGATCATGCCTAGGTAATCTCATAACTATTTGCTTTTCTATCAATTGCTCGACAGTAATTTGTTCACCCACCGTAATACTTATGCTATCTTGAGAGAAGCCTCTAGTGAAACCTATGGCCCCCGGGTCTATCTCTTATCATATTTGCTTTCAATCTACTTTTATTTGCATCTTTACTTTTTGCATCGATATTATAAAATACCAAAAATATATTTATCTTATCATACTATCTCTATCAGATCTCACTTTCGCAAGTAGCCGTTAAGGGATTGACAACCCCTTTATCGCATTGGTTGCAAGTTCTTGGTTTGTTTGTGTAGGTGCGTGGGACTTTTGAGGAGCCTCCTACTGGATTGATACCTTGGTTCTCAAAAACTGAGGCAAATCCTTACGCTACTATTGCTGCATCACCCTTTCCTCTTCAAGGAAAACCAACGCAAGCTCAAGATGTAGCAGTTGAGTGCACACAATCGTGACTGTATGAATACTTCTCCTTCTATGCAATCACTGTCTGAAGTACTCCCTCCGTTCCAAATTACTTGTCGCACGTATGGATGTATCTAGAGGTATTTTAGTTCTACATACATTCACTTCAGCGTCGAGTAATTTGGAACGGAGGGAGTAGTTCAATAGCATTTCGTGCTTCCACCGCAATGGGTGACTCACCATTAATCGGGAGCGCATTGAGTCGTGTAGCTACTTCTACCATGTTATCCACCGGGTTAGAAAAGTGACCCGGTGGTGTCGCGAAATGCTGAGGCGGGGCCTGGCCTCTACGGGGCGGCTCTGGCTGACGAGGCTGAGCCGCCGCCCTATTCGCAGGCGTCTTTGCAGTCGAGGGTATAATCGGTGGTGTACTTGGTCCTGTCCCCAGCGTGTTAAATAGATTCATGGGTTCATAGATTAAAGGCAAACGGAACTTGTGCGTCCTCCGAAGGACTACATTGGAGGCATTCTGATCCAGACTTAAACACCAGGCCTCTGCTTTCAAGCGCTCCGACACAGCATTGTTTTGAGCCTGTACTGTTTCAATCCGAGGCATTCTCGCCATTGATATCTTCCTGTGCCTTGGTCATCTGCTCCCTAAGCTTCGCGATCTCTGCATTACGCTCCGCTTGGTTCTCTATCGTGACCTCAGTCGCCAGCAGGGTCGTCAAAGTTCCCATCAAATCTGATAAAACTTGAGCTGACGGCCTGACTGAGCCGGACGCGCCAACCGCCGCAGCCGCCGGGTCAGCTGTTGCAGTCGCGCCAACCATCGAAGAATTAATGGTCGGTGACGTGCCTGCCATGAAGATGGCGGCTTGGCTCGGCGACTCATAGGGATTCAGAATACTCTTGCCATTGGAACAGCCCCCAAGCCCGCCGTCCTAAAGCTGATAGATTGACTCCATTTCTCCAATCGAGGACTCATCACCTGAGTAGATCAGAGTCTATTCTCGAGATGCAAACTTTTCCGCAAGTTCCACACCTTGCATGAAGCCCACGAAAACTTGCTTCCGCCCGGCTTGTGCCCGGTTAGATGTCCGGCTCAGGCTCAGATCCGCCGATCTTGCCGATGAAGACATGGATTCCGCCAAAGGGGATCCGGTACCAATACTCGGTTGAGTCAGCCTCGGGGCCCTAGCCAGCTTCGTCAATGTAGAGCTTGCCACGATGACTCTTGGTCATCCTGCCAACAATGTATCCCTCGACCCCTGGGAAAGAGCCCTTCGAGAACTCGAAACCACTGTGTGCTGGCCCCATGGTGGGCGCCAACTATCGTGGTTTTTTCACTGCAGATTCCCTAGTTAAAGGACTTAGGTGTGAGTCCATCTCTACGATGATTAGCTTGACGGGGTTGAGCGGGATGAGAGACACGAGTTTACCAAGGTTTGGCCTCTCATGATCAAGATAAAAGCCTACGTCCTACTTTGTGTTTGTATTACTTGTGTCTCGATTACAAGGGAGCGGAGTCGCTTGACCTAGCTATCAATTGATTCTCGCATGTCTATTCTATGTCGGGGACTCTCCTTTACATACTGGTCGAGGCCGCCGACTTACAAGAGTCCGGGTCGGGTTACGACCCATGACTGAGTCATATTCTAGACCGCCTTGCCTTGTAAGACAAGTTGCCATATGGCGGGTTACACCTTTGGGACACCTTATGGATCCAGGCCCTAAGCTAGCCCATCTTGTGAGCCACCCCTTCAGCCTTACACTTTGATCTCTCGGGCCTATCTGACGCCCGTCGTCTTGAGTCGCCAGTGGCCTAACCCGGCCCTTTCAGTGCGGATTATATCCTGGGGTTATATCCCCAACACCCAGAATCAGTGTTTTCTGCAACAATTTTGTAGAAGAGTCTTTCCTACAAACCTACGATGTAATGTGGTAGTTTTCTACAATTCACTCCACCTTAGCCTATCATCTAAAACTAGAAGGGTTGGGCGTGCTTTGCTGCGCCGTCAGTATTGTTGGGTTTCTTAAAAAATACTCACTCTATTTTAAAATATAAGGTGTATTACTTTTTTTAAAATTCAATCTTTTAAGTTTGATCGAATTTGAAGAGAAATGTACCAAAATCCATAATATCAAACCAGTATTATTAGATTCAACATGAAATGAATTTCCATACTTTTTTTGCTTAATATTGTGGATGTCGATGTTTTTATCTGGACTTGGTTAAACTATAAAAAATTGACTTTACAAAAAAAATTAATACCCCCTATATTTTGGAACTGATGGAATATTTAGTTTGGCGGGTGGGGGAGATGATAGTGTGTTTTATCTTTATTTATAATTCGGTGATTTGATGGGCCTATACGGTGTGGTTCTGTATTATCCACTAACCAACGTATATTTATGTGGGGAAATTTTCGCATCGGTGGCCGCATGTACTATATTGGTGCTATAGTATTGTGGTGCTTATTTTTCCTAGGTGGTGGAAGGATGTGTGGGATTGATATGTTTTTATATGTCGATTGTTGTTGATTGATTTGAAAATTTATTGGCCTAGTCAAATTCATAAACCAAATTCAAAATTGAATACCTGACTTGAATGAAAAGGCTTTAAAATTAGGAAACATAGGGAACTAAAAGAATTAAATGGAAATCTCCTTAAGAAATTGTTGACCCAGTCAAAATAGGGTGACCCAATTCTAAATTGAAGACCTTAATTTATTTTGGTGCCTTAAAATTTAGAAAGCATAGTATAAAAGAACTGAATGAGAGAGATTTGAGAAATTGTTGACCTGGTCAAAATTAGATGACCCAATTCCAATTGGTGAGCTCAATTGAATGTAGGCTTTTTAAAACTAGGGTGCATAGTGTTATAGAGGATGTATACAACCAACTTACTCCTTTTGGTCCTTTTTACTCTACATATAAGAGTTATCTGAAGTCAAACTTTGTAAAGTTTGACTATACTTATATGAAAAATTATCAACATCGACAATACTAAACTTATCCAATATGAAAATTGAATTCATGACACATCTAATGATATTGATTTCATATTGTGCATGTTAATATATTTTTCTATGAAGTTGGTCAGACTTTATGAAGTTTGACTTCAAACAAATCTTATATGCATAGTACAAAGGACCAAAGGGAGTACTACAAAACCAAAGACACAAACCCATGAGAACATAAATTGCCAACAACAAGTAAGTGGAAAACAAACTGTCTAGAAACTCAAGACACCATGATGTGAGGACTAGGCTGACACCCACATTCCTTGTAAACGGGTCTTTGACGGGGTACCCCCTCCATGGATTGAATTGTAGACCAAATACGAAGCTAAAATGTACATGAATATGTTGTTCACATTGGAGATTAAATTTTCTCTTATGAAAAATGACATTGTTCCTCCAAAAACAAAGTGGGACCACAATCCGGGTAGAATAAGAGTCTTCAAAGTTCTATTTAATCATCTCACCTAGTTACCGAACATGGTAGGAAAGATTGAAAGAGAACATAAGTTAGATGCCACACCATGGATGAGTAAATTGTAGTAAAAATGAGATTTTTTAATACTCTCACTTTGATCGCAGAAGCAAAATTTTGAGATGGAGCTCAGGAGGTGTTAGACAGTAGAGACACCACACCCTAGCATGGAGTTTGTGAGATGGAGCTCGTCCTCCTCATTTCCTCTTCCTCTTCATATTTCCATTTTTTTTGTCCTGCACGTGATTACTTCTTATTCCTCGATGATGTCAGTGTTGTCCATGGAAGGTGGCAATGAATAAATTTGATATTCCTAGAGTACTTGTTGGAGCGGTAGTGTCTATGAGGTGTGGCAGATGCAATGCGTGGGGAGATTGCTGCACACTTGGCAAAAAAAATCAGCAAAAGATAGGAGTAAGTAGTAAAACAAAATATGTTACACTTAGCAATATTAACCATATTTTCTTATTTACATTGCTCATTTTTATCAATTTATAATTTCAACCATCATGCATATTTATACACTTAGCAAATGTCATATTTTAAGTTAAGTTTTCCTTGACTCGTTCGGTCAAGACATAATCTTAATTAGTAGATTTATCTATTATGCTTGGACAAATTAACTATATTTTATATTTATTTATAACTTATTCTGTCAATATATTAGTTGACCTAGCTAGTAAATATTTTTGATACAACTAGCAAAATAAATCCCATTGTTTTACTTTTTATAACCCTTTCTTCAAACATATTGTTTAATTAGTATATTTTCATATTGCACTTAGAAAAACTAACCACATAACACCACAACTGAAATTTAAGGTTAAACCATTTTTTCATACAATTTTCACGTTTCTCTTTACAACTATACATCTATGAGCTTTAAATCATAACTTTTAAAAGGAATGTTATATTTGCTACATCGTTTCGAGACATTTCAACTTAAAAATTATTTAAGTGTATATTCCTACAATGAGAAAGAAAAATAACAAATCAAAATCCTCCATAGATTAGTTTATGCATTAGATGAGTTATGCTTTATATGTCTGCATGTTCGCATTCATTCTACTTTACTTAAAAGTTTGGTTGGAGCATATGGTTTAACAAACTCTATATAGAGGTTTCTAGAGAAAATGATTGTCTATCTTAGGTGTATGACAATGAAAATTACAAAGTGTACCGGTCATTAACAAAAATAGTTTGTCATAAAATCATTGGTAATACTTATTCATTGGTTCTTATGTGGTTGAATTATTTTCCTTTATGTTCTTGTAATACATGCATGTTATATATCCAATCGTACAGTATCAATGTTGTTCCCATGCTTTGATCGACCATATTCATAAAGCAATATAAGTCGACCTCCAAAATGGATAGTGGCCTTCTCTTCCTCTTAAACCACTTTAAACCAACTTACTAACATCAAAGTTTGTGTATTCATGTGTTGATTTGGAAATCCACTTATCTTGCCTATCTAATTCAATTGAAGTTGGTTCTTTTGGTTAAAATGATGCCCTAGCAACACAAGCAAAGAAACATGTATATTTTCTTTTGTATAATATCCACATGGGAATTTTTTTTAATAAGAGCATCAAAGTGGACGAAGGTGTATATATTGATTTGTGATTTTGGTTCAAATTATCCAAATTGAATATCAGTAATCGACAAGGTGAATGCCACAAGGTGGGAGTATAAGTAAATGCAAGCTGCCAATTTTGTTCCAATTAGGCCTCTATGGAATAAAATCGGGTTTGATTCCCGCACCTTAGCCAAAGAGGAAACCTTGTTTCAAATAGTGCGTAAAAATCCAACATTTTGATCTTTAAGTGTGTCGTTACCTTGTCTCTTCTATCCTCTCATTTGATAGCACTTCTTAAGAAATCAAGTACGCCAACACAGAAAAAAGAAAGGGAACCGCTAGGGATCAATCTACTGATCCTAACGCTATATCAGACCAATGGACAACCGTTCGATCAATTGCAAATGCATCATTGGATTAAATGTGTAGCATGTGACCCACTTCATTGTAGGTAGTTACCGAAATATACTCCTGTGATTAAGGTGCTTCTTTATCTGATTCTTTATTTCTTTCCTTCAATTAATTCTTGAGAAAATCAGGCATGGATAGGATTTCAATTCCATCTTAACCATTTTGCTTCCAGACTTTCTTATTTGGAGGTACATTATTCAACGATTTTTTCTATATACTAAAAAATGCTTCTAGTGCACAACAAATTTGCTTCGATTTTAGAAAATGTATCCTAACATTTGATATTTGTTTTCAATGCAACAGAAAAACTACTTCCACCGACAAGATAATTTGCTTTGATCACAATAAAATAACTGGATGTAACAAAAATTTGTGTCCAAATGCTTTGCTTCCATATAACAAAAATTTGCACCAAAGAATTTGTTTCCATATTAAAAGTTAGAGTCTCATGTATATTTTCTACCAAGTTTCCAACACAAGAAAATGTTGTTTCCATCCAATAAAATAGCAATTTGCTTCTGACCGAGCATATGTTTATTTACTTCTTCGTTTGTTCATACAAGAAGTTCCGGACATGATACACATTTATTTCCATATGACCAATAGTATGTACACTACCTCCCAAGTTATTATCCTATGTTTCCTATAGACTGTAGACTCACTCTCCTTCGCTTGTGATCATCCTCGTTGTAGGGCAGATCCATGTGGCATCACACTTCTTGACGCATGCATCCGTCTCCTCCATATATGTCTCCAGCTGCGTCCACCGGCTCTAAAGCCAGCTGCTACTTCTTGAGCTTGCGTTGGTTTTTCCTTGAAGAGGAAAGGGTGATGCAGCAAAGTAGAGATAAGTAGTTCCCTCGGTTTGAGAACCAAGGTATCAATCCAGTAGGAGGTACAAGCAAGTCTCCAATCTATGCACCTGCACCAACAATCAAGAACTTGCACCCAACGCGATAAAGGGGTTGTCAATCCCTTCACGGTCACTTGCAAGGATGAGATCTGATAGACATAGATATAAAAGATTACTAAAACGTAAAACAAAATAAAAGCAAATAAAACTCAGCAAGATATTTTTGGGTTTTTGGTTTATAGATCTTAAAATATACTCCCTCCGTTCCTAAATATTTGTCTTTTAGAGATTTCAAATGGACTGCCACATACAAATGTATATTGACATACTTTAGAGTGTAGATTCACTCATTTTGCTTCATATGTAGTCACTTATTGAAATCTATAGAAAGACAAATATTTAGGAACAGAGGGAGTATGATGGAAAATAGACCCGGGGGTCATAGGTTTCACTAGAGGCTTCTCTCTAGAAGAAAGCATACGGTGGGTAAACAAATTACTATTGAGCAATTGATAAAAAAGCACAAAGTTATGACGATATCTAAGGCAACTCATGAATATAGGCATCACATCCGTGATAACTAACTCCTGCCTGCATCTACTACTATTACTCCATACATCGACCGCTATCTAGCATGCATCTAGAGTATTAAGTTCATAAGAACGGAGTAACAATTTAAGTAAGATGACATGATGTAGAGGGATAAACTCAAGCAATATGATGTAAACTGTCGGTGTCAAAACCAGAGGGTCTCGGGTAGGGGTCCCGAATTGTGCGTCTAAGGCTAATTGTAACAGGAGACGGGGGACATAATGTTTACCCAGGTTCGGGCCCTCTCAATGAAGGTAATACCCTACTTCTTGCTTGATTGATCGTGATGATATGAGTATTACAAGAGTTGATCTACCACGAGATCGAAGAGTCTAAACCCTAGAAGCTAGCCTATGATTATGATTGTTCTTGTCCTATAGATTAAACCCTCCTGTTTATATAAACACCGGAGGGGGCTAGGGTTACATAGAGGCGGTTACAGAGAAAGGAATCTTCATATCCTAACCGTCAAGATTGCCTTCCACACAAAGGAGAGTCCCATCCGGACATGGGACGAAGTCTTCTATCTTGTATCTTCATAGCCCAACAGTTCGGCATATGCATATAGTCCACCTGTCCGAGGACCCCTTATTCGAGGACTCCCTCAGTAGCCCCTGAACCAGGATTCAATGACGATGAGTCCGGCACGCAGATTGTCTTCGGCATTGCAAGGTGGGTTCCTTCTCCGAATACTCCAAAGTAGATCTTGAACATAGGAATCGTGTCCGGCTCTGCAAAACAAATTCCACATACCACTGTAGAGAGTATAATATCCCACGAATCCAATTTGCTGACAACTCATAGCATGACATCACACCACGGCCTGGTCTTTATTCAAACCGTTTTTATCCTACCCCTTCGTATCTTGAGGCGCGGTTTCATTGGCACGTCTTGTCAAAGGAGAGATCGTGTCCCCTTATCATGGGATTCTCATCAATGTGGGTATGGGTAACCCAACCGTGCCATCCGCACGACGCTTGGGAAATAAGGGAGCTTTAGGGCAAGTGGGGAGGTGCACGATTTTTACTTCCTTTATAAAGGGATAAGGATTCCCCTCTTGCACCCACGCTTTCTTCTTCCTCTGCTCATTCGTTCTTGAGCTCCAACGCCCAAGCCCTCACCTTCTCTACTCAAAAACGCACTCCAATCATGTCCGGGTCCGGAGCTGGAGGCAAGTGTATGGCCTCCTCCATCAAGAAGGAGGACATCAAGAAGCTCCGGGAGGCCGGGTACTTGTCCAAAGACATCACTCATTGGCTTCCGGCCAAGGGGCAGATCATCCCTACCCCGGAGCCCCAAGAGATGGTGGTGTTTCTCTCCCACTTCGTCCGCGGGCTAGGATTCCCCCTCCACCCATTCGTTCACGGACTGATGTTCTACTACGGGTTGTACTTCCACGACTTGGCCCCCAACTCCATCCTCAACATCTCGACATTTATTGTCGTGTGCGAGGCCTTCCTCTACATCGCACCTCACTTCGGCCTATGGCTGAAGACCTTCAATGTGAAACCAAAGGTGGTGACGGCCAACAACAGAGTGCGGAGGTGCCATGGTGGGCAAGATGCCCAATGTCACCTGGCCCGAAGGCTCCTTTGTGGAGACTGTAAAGGGGTGGCAATCGGGGTGGTTCTACATCACCGAGCCGCGCGGCACCAACTGGGCGGCGACCCCCGAATTCCGATCCGGAGTCCCCATGCGGCTCACCTCCTGGCAAGAGAAGGGTTTAGCCTGGGGCTCAGCGGAAGAAGTGACTGGGCTCCAGACATGTGTCTAGAACATGATAAGCAAGAAAATCAAGCTTGTTAACATGTTCCAGGTTATGCTCTTCCGCCGGATTCTTCGGTGCCAGAGCCGGACTTGTAATTTGTGGGAGTTTGACCCAGCCAAGCACTAGACGCTGCTGGAGCTCTTCGATATGACACACGAAGACATCTAGAAGGTGCTTTTTAAGGCCAGCGAGGTACCGCCGCCCACGACCGAAGATCGCGGGCTTAGCACAAAACGCCGGGCTAATCCGGTAAGTTATTTTATGTTTGCAAGGTATACCTTTTATTGGCATATCCACGGGAGGAACGTAAGCCTCCATGCCAATCTTTCAGGCCTGGGTAACGATAGCGGAGCAGATTGACTGTCCGGCTCCGCTACCCGAAGATCCAGAAATGCCTCTTCTGACGAAGATGCTGTTTTCGGCGCCTTATGTGGTGCCGGAGAAGAAAGCCAAGAAGGCGGCCAAGGGGACCAGAGATGGTCTCCGAGGCAAGGGTGCTTCAGACGTGATGTCCGAAGACGCCGAGACGCACTCCTCCGCCGAAGACGAGGAGGAGGAGTAGAACACCCGTTCCCACCTACTAGGGGGAAAGAGAAGATGAAGGCCTTCACACATGGGGAGGCCGAGGCATTCAAGAAGGGAAAAATCTCCCTTCCGGACTACTCCGCCGCAGCCGCCAACAACAGCGGGGAGTGAGAGCCTAGGGTCAAGCCCCTGGCCAAACCGTAAGTATCCGGACACTATAATATTTCTAGTCTTTTCACTTTATTGTTTTTTAATGTGCTAGACCATGCATCTGCAGTCCGGCCTGGTCCAACATCAAGCCATCCTCCTCTTTGGAGGGGTCATTGGACCCGTCGGCGATGAATAGCGGGTCCCTTCCAACGGCCACCTCTCCCAAGGCCGCGGACAACACCGAGGTGTTGTCTCGAAGAATACCGGGCCAATGGGAGACCGTTCCGGTGATGCCGGTGGATAAAACCCCGGTTGCCGAACACATGGGGGGGAAGACCCCTACAGACCCCAACGAAGGGGGCCGTATCCAGTTTGGCCCTTGATATGTGTCCAACGTATCTATAAATTTTGTTTGTTCCATGTTATTATATTACCCATTTTGGATGTTTATGGGCTTTACTTTACAGTTCTATATCATTTTTGGGACTAACCTACTAACCGGAGGCCCAGCCCGAATTGCTGTTTTTTTGCCTATTTTAGTGTTTCGAAGAAAAGGAATATCCAATGGAGTCCAAACGGAATGAAACCTTTGGGAGCGATGTTTTTGGAACAAACATGATCCAGATGACTTGGAGTGGAAGTCAAGAAACAAGGGAGGCGGCCACGAGGGTGCCCGACACGCTCCCTAGGGCTGGGCGCGCCCCCCACCCTCGTAGGCCCCTTGAGCATCCACCGACCTACTTCTTCCTCCTATATATACCCATGTACCCCAAAAACATCAGAAGCGACCACGAAAAACTATTTCCACCGCCGTAACCTTCTGTATCCGCGAGATCCCATCTTGGAGCCTTTGCCGGCGCTCCGCTGGAGGGGGAATCGACCATGGAGGGCCTCTACATCATCTCCAAGGCCCTTTCGATGAGTTGTGAGTAGTTTACCACAGACCTTCGGGTCCATAGTTATTAGCTAGATGGCTTCTTCTTTCTCTTTGAATCTCAATACAAAGTTCTCCTCGGTCTTCTTGGAGATCTATTCGATGTAACTCTCTTTGCGGTGTGTTTGTCGAGATCCGATGAATTGTGGGTTTATGATCAAGTTTATCTATGAGAAATATTTGAATCTCCTCTGAATTCTTTTATGTGTGATTAAGTTATCTTTGCAAGTCTCTTCGAATTATCAGTTTGGTTTGGCCTACTAGATTGATCTTTCTTGCCATGGGAGAAGTGCTTAGCTTTGGGTTCAATCTTGTGGTGTCCTTTCCCAGTGACAGCAGGGGCAGCAAGGCACGTATTGTATTGTTGCCATCGAGGATAAAAAGATGGGGTTTATATCATATTGCATGAGTTTATCCCTCTACATCATGTCATCTTTCTTAATGCGTTACTATGTTCTTTATGAACTTAATACTCTAGATGCATGCTGGATAGCGGTCGATGTGTGGAGTAATAGTAGTAGATGCAGGCAGGGGCCGGTCTACTTGTCACGGACGTGATGCCTATATACATGATCATGCCTAGATAATCTCATAATTATTCGCTTTTCTATCAATTGCTCGATAGTAATTTGTTCACCCACCGTAATACTTATGCTATCTTGAGAGAAGCCACTAGTGAAACCTATGGCCCCGGGGTCTATCTTTTATCATATAAGCTTTCGATCTACTTTTATTTGCATATTTACTTTTCCAATCTATATCATAAAAATACCAAAAATATATTTATCTTATCATATTATCTCTATCAGATCTCACTTTTGCAAGTGGCCGTGAAGGGATTGACAACCCCTTTATTGCGTTGGTTGCGAGTTCTTGTTTGTTTGTGTAGGTGTGTGGGACTTTTGAGGAGCCTCCTACTGGATTGATACCTTGGTTCTCAAAAACTGAGGGAAATACTTACGCTACTTTGCCGGATCACCCTACTGGATTGATACCTTGGTTCTCAAAAACTGAGGGAAATACTTACGCTACTTTGCCGCATCACCCTTTCCTCTTCAAAGAAAACCAACGCAAGCTCAAGACGTAGCAAGAAGGATTTCTTGCACCGTTGCCGGGGAGGTATTCACTCAAGTCAAGACATACCAAGTACCCATCACAAACTCATCTCCCTCGCATTACATTATTTGCCATTTGCCTCTCGTTTTCCTCTCCCCCACTTCATCCTTGCCGTTTTATTCGCCTTCTTCCGTTCGTCTTTTCGTTTACCTTAATGTCTTACTTGGATTGTTTGGTTGAAATGATTGAGTATTTATTACTAAACAAAGAAGCTAAGATCTATGGATCCTCATCCGCTTGCTAATCTTTTTAAGAGATCCAATTATGATGAACCAATTGCTAGTGAGTTTTGTGCACTAGATTATCTTTATGAAGTTTCGCTTGAAATTCGTGAATCTAGAAATTGTGATGAAGTACTTTATGAAGTGATTCATGATAGATCTTTGAATAAAAAGCATTATTGCAATGATTTTACTATAAATTCTCTTGATCTCAATTGTGCTAATAATATGCAAAACCCTAGGCTTGGGGATGCTAGCTTTGCTTTGTCCTCTACTTGTGGCAATGATCATGATTGGGGTGATTCTTCTTATGATCTTGAAATTTTATTTAAGCCCCATGATGAATATGAGATTGATAATCGTGTTTGTAATAATATTGAAAGTGGGTTGGAAGAGTGTCAACTTTAGATCCCACATATTTGGAGAATATTCAATCTTATGAAATGTTTGATAAAAGTGGGTTTGGAGAGGTCATGACTTTAGTTAATGTTAATCCCACTATTTTGGAAGAGTGTCAACTTTCCATGCATGTAGATCGTGTTGAAAATATTTTATGTGATAGCTATTTTGTTCAATTTGCCTATGATCCTACATGTAATTATTACGAGAGAGGAAAATATGGTCGTAGAAATTTTTACCTTACTAAATTACCTCTCGTCATGTTGAGATTGCTATCATCTCTTTCTTATTCCTTGCATATGCTAGTTTTTGTTTGCCTTGCAAATTTGTTTGCTTATAATATGCATATGCATAGGAAGTATGTTACACTTAGATGTGTTTGTCACATGTTTCATGATGCTCTCTTTGCGCTTCAATTCTTGTCTTTCATGTGAGCATCATTAAAATTATCAATGCCTAGCTAAAAGGCTTTAAAGAAAAGCGCTTTCATCTACCTTCTGTTTAGATGTGTTTTCATGTTTTAATTAGTGTTTGTGCCAAGTAGAACCTATAGGATAACCTATGGTGATAGTTGATTTGATTCTGCTGAAAAACAAAAACTTTGCACGCACGAAAATAAGTTTAGTAATTCACAGAAACGTGCTTTTGCGTTGATTATTTTTGCTGTAGATCAATAGACAAATTTCCTAGGACTTCCTATTTTGGTAGATTTTTAGAGTTCCAGAAGTATTCGAGAGTTACAGATTGCTACAGATAGTTCTGTTTTTTGACAGATTCTGTTTTTCGTGTGTTGTTTGCTTATTTTGATGCATCTATGGCTAGTATGTAGGGGTATGAACCATAGAGAAGTTGTAATACAGTAGGTTTAACACCAATATAAATAAAGAATGAGTTCATTACATTACCTCTATGTGGTGGTTTTTCTTTCTTGCACCAACGGAGCTTATG
The DNA here is from genome assembly GCF_018294505.1 of Triticum aestivum. NCBI lineage: Eukaryota > Viridiplantae > Streptophyta > Magnoliopsida > Poales > Poaceae > Triticum > Triticum aestivum. The sequence continues at coordinate 551,948,394 of NC_057810.1, read as the reverse complement.
AGATTTCCTGTTGAGTTTTGTGTTGTGAAGTTTTCAAGTTTTGGGTAAAGATTTGATGGACTATCGAATAAGGGGTGGCAAGAGCCTAAGCTTGGGGATGCACATGGCACCCCAAGATATTCAAGGATAACCAAGAGCCTAAGCTTGGGGATGCCCCGGAAGGAATCCCCTCTTTCGTCTTCGTCTATCGGTAACTTTACTTGGAGCTATATTTTTATTCGCCACATGATATGTGTTTTGCTTGGAGCGTCTTGTATGATATTAGTCTTTGCTTTTTAGTTTACCACAATCATCCTTGCTGTACACACCTTTTGGGAGAAACCTACTTGATTGGAATTTATTAGAATACTCTATGTGCTTCACTTATATCTTTTGAGCTAGATAGTTTTTGCTCTAGTGCTTCACTTATATATTTTAGAGCACGGCGGTGGCTTAATTGTGTAGAAACTGTTGATCTCTAATGCTTCACTTATATTATTCCGAGAGTCTCTTAGAACAGCATGGTATTTGCTATGGTTATAAAATTGGTCCTAAAATGATGGGCATCCAAGTTGGGTATAATAAAAACTATCATAGAAAGTGAATTGGATGCTATGATCAATTTGATACTTGATAAATGTTTTGAGATATAGAGGTGGTGATATTAGAGTCATGCTAGTTGGGTGATTATGAATTTAAAAAATACTTGTGTTGAAGTTTTTGATTCCCGTAGCATGCACGTATGGTGAACCGCTTTGTGATTAAGTTGGAGCACAATTTTATTTATTGAGTGTCTTCCTTATGAGTGGCGGTCGGGGATGAGCGATGGTCTTTTCCTACCAATCTATCCCCCTAGGAGCATGCACGTAGTACTTTGTTTTCAATGGCTTGTAGATTTTTGCAATAAGTATATGAGTTCTTCATGACTAATGTTGAGTCCACGGGTTATACGCACTCTCACCCTTCCCCATTGCTAGCCTCTCTTGTGCCACGCAACTTTCGCCGGCACTATACACCCACCATATACCTTCCTCAAAATTGTTGGGGATCGTAGCAGAAATTAAAAAAATTCTACGCATCACCAAGATCAATCTATGGAGTAACTAGCAACGAGAGAGAAGGGAGTGCATCTTCATACCCTTGAAGATTGCGAGTCGGAAGCGTTGCAAGAACGCGGTTGGAGGAGTCGTACACGTAGTGATTCAGATCGCAGCCGAATCCGATCTAAACACCGAACATCGGTGCCTCCACGCTCAACACACGTGTAGCCCGGTGACGTCTCCTGCGCCTTGATCCAGCAAGGAGGAGGGAGAGGTTGAGGAAGAAGGCTCCAACATCAGCACGACAGCATGGTGGTGATGGAGTGGCAGTTCTCCGGCAGGGCTTCGCCAAGCTCTTGCAGAGGAGGAGAGGTGTTGTGGAAGGGAGGGGCTGCGCCTTGGATGTGGTGCTGCAGCCCTCCCCTCACCCCTCTATTTATAGGGAGAAGGGGGAAGGGGGCCGGCCCCCTCTAGATGAGATCTAGAGGGGGGGCGGCGGCCAAGGGGAGGGGCTTGCCCCCCAAGCAAGGGGGGCGCCCCCTTTAGGGTTCCCCCCACCCTAGGCGCATGGGCCCTACGGGGGGGGGGTGGCGCCCAGCCCTCTTAGGGGCTGGTTCCCTTCCCGTTACAGCCCATGAGGCCGTCCGAGACAGGTGGCCCCTCCCGGTGGACCCCCGGAACCCCTTCGGTGGCCCCGGTACAATACCGGTATGCCCCCGAATATTTCCGGTGACCGTATGACAACTTCCCATATATAAATCTTCACCTCCGGACCATTCCGGAACTCCTCGTGACGTCCGGGATCTCATCCGGGACTCCGAACAACATTCGGTAATCACATACAAATCTTCCTTATAACCCTAGCATTATCGAACCTTAAGTGTGTAGACCCTACGGGTTCAGGAATCACGCAGACATGACCGAGACAGCTCTCTGACCAATAACCAACAGTGGGATCTGGATACCCATGTTGGCTCCCACATGTTCCACGATGATCTCATTGGATGAACCACGATGTCGAGGATTCAATCAATCCCGTATACATTTCCCTTTGTCAATCGGTATGTTACTTGGCCGAGATTCGATCGTCGGTATCCCAATACCTCGTTCAATCTCGTTACCGGCAAGTCACTTTACTCGTTCTGTAATGCATGATCCCATTACTAACTACTTAGTGACATTGATCTCATTATGATGATGCATTACCGAGTGGGCCCAGAGATACCTCTACGTAATACGAGTGACAAATCCCAGTCTCGATTCGTGCCAACCCAACAGACACTTTCGGAGATACCTGTAGAGCACCTTTATAGTCACCGAGTTACGTTGTGACGTTTGGTACACCCAAAGCAGTCCTATGGTATCCGGGAGTTACACAATCTCATGGTCTAAGGAAATGATACTTTACATTAGAAAAGCTCTAGCAAACGAACTACATGATCTTGTGCTATGCTTAGGATTGGGTCTTGTCCATCACATCATTCTCCTAATGATGTGATCCCGTTATCAATGACATCCAATGTCCATAGTCAGGAAACCATGACCATCTGTTGATCAGCGAGCTAGTCAACTAGAGGCTCACTAGGGACATGGTGTGGTCTATGTATTCACACATGTATTATGGTTTCCGATCAATACAATTCTAGCATGAACAAGGAAATATAATAATAACCATTTTATTATTGCCTCTAGGGCATATTTCCAACAGTCTCCCACTTGCACTAGAGTCAATAATCTAGTTACATTGTGATGAATCGAACACCCATAGAGTTCTGGTGTTGATCATGTTTTGCTCGCGGAAGAGGTTTAGTCAACGGATCTACGACATTCAGATCCGTATGCACTTTACAAATATCTATGTCTCCATCTTGAACATTTTCACGAATGGAGTTGAAGCGACGCTTGATGTGTCTGGTCTTCTTGTGAAACCTGGGCTCCTTGGCAAGGGTAATAGCTCCAGTGTTGTCACAGAAGAGAGTCATCGGGCCCGACACATTGGGAATAACTCCTAGGTCGGTAATGAACTCCTTCATCCATATTGCTTCATGTGATGCCTCCAAGGCTGCCATGTACTCCACTTCACATGTAGATCCCGCCACGATGCTTTGCTTGCAACTGCACCAACTTACTACCCCACCATTCAAAATATACACGTATCCGGTTTGTGACTTGGAGTCATCCAGATATGTGTTGAAGCTAGCATCAATGTAACCCTTTACGACGAGCTCTTCATCACCTCCATAAACGAGAAACATATCCTTAGTCCTTTTCAGGTACTTCAGGATATTCTTGACCGTTGTCCAGTGTTCCATGCCGGGATTACTTTGGTACCTTCCTACCAAACTTACGACAAGGTTTACATCAGGTCTGGTACACAACATGGCATACATAATAGACCCTATGGCTGAGGCATAGGGGATGACACTCATCTTTTCTCTATCTTCTGCTATGGTCGGGCTTTGAGCTGAGCTCAATTTCATACCTTGCAATACAGGCAAGAACCCTTTCTTGGACTGATCCATATTGAACTTCTTCAATATCTTATCAAGGTATGTGCTTTGTGAAAGACCTATGAGGCGTATCGATCTATCTCTATAGATCTTGATGCCTAATATGTAAGCAGCATCTCCAAGGTCCTTCATTGAAAAACACTTATTCAAGTAGGCCTTTATGCTTTCCAAGAGTTCTATATCATTTCCCATCAACAGTATGTCATCTACATATAATATGAGAAATACTACATAGCTCCCACTCACTTTCTTGTAAACGCAGGCTTCTCCATAAGTCTGCATAAACCCAAACGCTTTGATCATTTCATCAAAGCGAATGTTCCAACTCTGAGATGCTTTCACCAGCCCATAGATGGAGCGCTGGAGCTTGCATACCTTGTTAGCATTCTTACAATCGACAAAACCTTCCGGTTGCATCATATACAGTTCTTCCTTAAGAAAGCCGTTAAGGAATGCTGTTTTGACGTCCATTTGCCATATCTCATAATCGTAGAATGCGGCAATTGCTAACATGATTCGGACGTACTTTAGCTTCTCTACGGGTGAGAAGGTCTCATCGTAGTCAACCCCTTGAACTTGTCGATAACCCTTAGCGACAAGTCGAGCTTTATAGATGGTAACATTACCATCCGCGTCCGTCTTCTTCTCAAAGATCCATTTATTTTCTATCGCTCGCCGATCATCGGGCAAGTCTGTCAAAGTCCATATTGTGTTTTCGTACATAGATCATATCTCGGATTGCATGGCTTCAAGCCATTTGTTGGAATCTGGGCCCGCCATCGCTTCTTCATAGTTAGAAGGTTCACTGTTGTCTAACAACATGATTTCCAGGACATGGTTGCCATACCATTCTGGTGTGCAACGTGTCCTCGTGGACCGACGAAGTTCAGTAGCAGCTTGATCCGAAGTACCTTGATCATCATCATTAACCTCCTCTCTAGCCGGTGTAGGCACCACAGAAACATCTTCCTGAGCTGCTACTTTCCGCTTCAAGAGGCAGTACTTCATCAAGTTCTACTTTCCTCCCACTTACTTCTTTCGAGAGAAACTCTTTCTCCAGAAAGGACCTGTTATTGGCAACAAAGATCTTGCCTTCGGATCTGAGGTAGAAGGTATACCCAATGGTTTCCTTAGGGTATCCTATGAAGATGCATTTTTCCGACTTGGGTTCGAGCTTTTCAGGTTGAAGTTTTTTGACATAAGCATCGCATCCCCATACTTTTAGAAACGACATCTTAGGTTTCTTCCCAAACCATAATTCATACGGTGTCGTCTCAACGGATTTCGACGGAGCCCTATTTAAAGTCAATGCGACAGTCTCTAAAGCATAGCCCCAAAATGAGAGCGGTAGATCGGTAAGAGACATCATAGATCGCACCATATCCAATAGAGTGCGGTTACGATGTTCGGACACACCATTACGCTGAGGTGTTCCAGGCGGCGTGAGTTGTGAAACGATTCCACATTTTCTTAAGTGTGTGCCAAATTTGTGACTCAAATATTCCCCTCCACGATTTGATCGTAAGAACTTTATTTTCTTGTCATGTTGATTTTCAACCTCACTCTGAAATTCCTTGAACTTTTCAAAGGTCTCAGACTTGTGTTTCATCAAGTAGACATACCCATATCTACTTAAGTCATCAGTGAGGGTGAGAACATAACAATAGCCACCGCGAGCCTCAGTGCTCATTGGACCGCACACATTAGTATGTATGATTTCCAATAAGTTGATTGCTCGCTCCATTGTTCCGGAGAACGGAGTCTTGGTCATTTTGCCCATGAGGCATGGTTCGCACGTGTCAAATGATTCATAATCGATAGACTCCAAAAGTCCATCTGCATGGAGCTTCTTCATGCATTTGACACCAATGTGACCAAGGCGGCAGTGCCAAAAGTATGTGGGACTATCATTATCAACCTTACATCTTTTGGTATTCACACTATGAATATGTGTAACACTACATTCGAGATTCATTAAGAATAAACCATTGACCAGCGGGGCATGACCATAAAACATATCTCTCATATAAATAGAACAACCATTATTCTCGGATTTAAATGAGTAGCCATCTCGTATTAAACGAGATCCAGATACAATGTTCATGCTCAAAGCTGGCACTAAATAACAATTATTGAGGTTTAAAACTAATCCCGTAGGTAAAATGTAGAGGTAGCGTGCCGACGGCGATCACACCCACCTTGGAACCATTCCCGACGCGCATCGTCAACTCGTCCTTCGCCAATCTCCACTTATTCCGCAGCTCCTGTTTTGAGTTACAAATATGAGCAACCGCACCGGTATCAAATACCCAGGAGCCACTACGAGTACTGGTAAGGTACACATCAATAACATGTATATCACATATACCTTTGGTGTTGCCGGCCTTCTTGTCCGCTAAGTACTTGGGGCAGTTCCGCTTCCAGTGACCATTTCCCTTGCAATAAAAACACTCAGTCTCAGGCTTGGGTCCATTCTTTGGCTTCTTCCTGGCAGCTTGCTTACCGGGCGTGGCAACTCCCTTACCGTCTCTCTTGAAGCCCTTTTTACCCTTGTCTTTCTTGAACTTAGTGGTTTTATTCACCATCAACACTTGATGTTCCTTTTTGATTTCCACCTCCGCTAATTTCAGCATCGAATATACCTCAGGAATGGTTTTCTCCATCCCCTTCATGTTGAATTTCATCACAAAGCTCTTGTAGCTTAGTGGGAGCGACTGAAGGATTATGTCAACAATCGCGTGGGAGATTAACTCCCAGCTAGGACAAGCGGTTGTGCAACCCAGACATTTTGAGTATGTGTTCGCTGACGGAACTATTCTCCTCCATCTTACACCTATAGAACTTGTCGGAGACTTCATATCTCTTGACCCGGGCATGAGCTTGGAAAACCATTTTCAGCTCTTGGAACATCTCATATGCTCTGTGCTGCTCGAAACGCTTTTGGAGCCTCGATTCTAAGCTGTAAAGCATGCCGCACTGAACCAGGGAGTAATCGTCAACACACGACTGCCAGACGTTCATAACGTCTTGGTTCGCTCGGACAGGTGCTTCACCTAGCGGTGCTTCAAGGACATATTCTTTCTTGGCAGCTATGAGGATGATCCTCAAGTTCCAGACCCAGTCCGTATAGTTGCTACCATCGTCTTTCTGCTTGGTTTTCTCTAGGAACGCATTGAAGTTGAGGACAATATTAGCGTGGGCCATTTGATCTACAAGACATATTGTAAAGATTTTTAGACTAAGTTCATGATAATTAAGTTCATCAAATCAAATTATTTAATGAACTCCCACTCAGATAGACATCCCTCTAGTCATCTAAGTGATACACGATCCGAGTCAACTAGGCCATGTCCGATCATCATGTGAGACGGACTAGTCATCATCGGTGAACATCTTCATGTTGATCGTATCTTCTATACGACTCATGTTCGACCTTTCGGTCTCTCGTGTTCCGAGGCCATGTCTGTACATGCTAGGCTCGTCAAGTCAACCTAAGTGTTTTTCATGTGTAAATCTGGCTTACACCCGTTGTATGTGAACGTTAGAATCTATCACACCCGATCATCACGTGGTGCTTCGAAACAACGAACTTTCGCAACGACGCATAGTTAGGGTTAACACTTTCTTGAAATTATTATGAGGGATCATCTTATTTATGCTACCTTGGTTCTAAGCAAATAAGATGCAAAAACATGATAAACATCACATGCCATCAAATAGTGACATGATATGGCCAATATCATTTTGCTCCTTTTGATCTCCATCTTCGGGGCACCATGATCATCATCGTCACCGGCATGACACCATGATCTCCATCATCGTGTCTCCATGAAGTTGTCTCACCAACTATTACTTCTACTACTATGGCTAACGGTTTAGCAATAAAGTAAAGTAATTACATGGCGTTATTCAATGACACGCAGGTCATACAATAAATAAAGACAACTCCTATGGCTCCTGCCGGTTGTCATACTCATCGACATGCAAGTCGTGATTCCTATTACAAGAACATGATCAATCTCATACATCACATATATTTCATTCATCACATCCTTTATGGCCATATCACATCACACGACATATGCTGCAAAAACAAGTTAGATGTCCTCTAATTGTTGTTGCAAGCTTTTACGTGGCTGCTATAGGTTTCTAGCAAGAACGTTTCTTACCTACGCCAAAACCACAATGTGATATGCCAATTGCTATTTACCCTTCATAAGGACCCTTTTCATCAAATCCGATCCGACTAAAGTGAAAGAGACAGACACCCGCTAGCCACCTTATGCAACTAGTGCATGTCAGTCGGTGGAACATATCTCACGTAAGCGTACATGTAAGGTCGGTCCGGGCTGCTTCATCCCATGATGCCGCCGAAACAAGATAAGACTAGTAGTGGCAAGTAAATTGACAAAATCGACGCCCACAACAAACTTGTGTTCTACTCGTGCATAGAAACTACGCGTAGACCTAGATCATGATGCCACTGTTGGGGATCGTAGCAGAAATTAAAAAAATTCTACACATCACCAAGATCAATCTATGGAGTAACTAGCAACAAGAGAGAAGGGAGTGCATCTTCATACCCTTGAAGACTGTGAGTCGGAAGCGTTGCAAGAACGCGGTTGGAGGAGTCGTACACGTAGCGATTCAGATTGCGGCCGAATCCGATCTAAGCACCGAACAACGGTGCCTCCACGCACAACACACGCGTAGCCCGGTGACTACCCCGTGCCTTGATCCAGCAAGGAGGAGGGAGAGGTTGAGGAAGAAGGCTCCAACAGCAGCACGACGGCGTGGTGGTGATGCAGTGGCAGTTCTACGGCAGGGCTTCGCCAAGCTCTTGCGGAGGAGGAGAGGTGTTGGGGAGGGGAGGGGTTGCACCTTTGATGTGGTGCTGAAGCCCTCCCCTCATCCCTCTATTTATAGGGAGAAGGGGGAAGGGGGTCGGGCCCCCTCTAGATGAGATCTAGAGGGGGCCGGCAGCCAAGGGGAGAGGCTTGCCCCCCAAGCAAGGGGGCGCCGCCTTTAGGGTTCCCCCCATCCCTAGGCGCATGGGCCCTAGGGGGGTGGCGCCCAGCCCTCTTAGGGGATGGTTCCCTTCCCGTTACATCCCATGAGGCCCTCCGGGATAGGTGGCCCCTCCCGGTGGACCCCCGGAACCCCTCCGGTGGACCCGGTACAATACCGATATGCCGCCGAATATTTCCGGTGACCGTATGACAACTTCCCATATATAAATCTTCACCTCCAGACCATTCTGGAACTCCTCGTGACGTACGGGATCTCATCCGGGACTCCAAACAACATTCGATAATCACATACAAATCTTCCTTATAACCCTAGCATCATCGAACCTTAAGTGTGTAGACCCTACGGGTTCGGGAATCACGCAGACATGACCGAGACAGCTCTCCGGCCAATAACCAATAGCGAGATCTGGATACCCATGTTAGCTCCCACATGTTCCACGATGATCTCATCGGATGAACCACGATGTCAAGGATTCAAGCAATCCCGTACACAATTCCCTTTGTCAATCGGTACGTTACTTGCCCGAGATTCGATCCTCAGTATCCCAATACCTCGTTCAATCTCGTTACCGGCAAGTCACTTTACTCGTTCCGTAATGCATGATCCCGTGACTAACTACTTAGTCACATTGAGCTCATTATGATGATGCATTACCGAGTGGGCCCAGAGATACCTCTCCGTCATACGGAGTGACAAATCCCAGTCTCGATTCATGCCAACCCAACAGACACTTTCGGAGATACCTGTAGAGCTCCTTTATAGTCACCGAGTTACGTTGTGACGTTTGGTACACCTAAAGCACTCCTATGGTGTCCGACAGTTACACAATCTTATTGATGCGGAGCATCCCTCGCTCATCCCCATGGACGCACCTCCATCTCCCTCGACACTACTTGGACCAATGACAAGAGCTCGAGCTAAGGCTATCGAAGATAAGGTGAACTCGCTCCTCTCCGAACTTCCTCTTCCTACTCACGAGACATGGTTACTACCTCATACAGAAACTCTGTGTGTGATCAGGTACTTGGAGGAGAGCCAAGGCCCAGCTACACCCAATGGCCAGGGGTGGCTAGGACACCAAGCATGGACATCAAGAAGAAGAGATACTTTGGAAGCTACAGGTCTCGCACGACCGGGCAGGCACGGACATCCGAGCCCTGAGAAGATGCTACAGCCGAGAGGAGGAAGGCAGGCCAGAGCTACAGGCCACGGATGACAGGTCCAGCCCGGACGTCCGATGAGTCCCAGGACCCGGACGACCGAACCCCTCCGGATGTCCGGTACTTCACCACCCGAGCCAAATCTACGGATGTCCGAGGAAGACCGGACGACCGGCGACCAGCGACAGAGTCGAATCTATGGAAGTCGGACGATCAATGGACGTCCAGACCGTCCCGAAGCTCCGGACGACCGACTCCATCCGGACGTCCGACTCGTCCCCCACAGAGCTGAATCTACGGAAGTCTGAACTCTTCCGGACGTCCGGACCCTCCCGAGCCTCCGGACGTCCGACGCCTGCCTGTGCGCAGAGTATTGGGCCGAGTCCCATGTAGCCTTCACTTACCCTTTCGTGGCCCTATACTATATATACTCCAACACTTTCTAGTAGCTAGGGTTAGCATTGTGATAGCTCGTTTGAGATAGAGCATTGCTCATCCGTACCGGATCTACTCCACGTGAGGGATGGTGCCTCTTCGGAGAAGATCCATTCGGATTCAAGGCCTCCATCTGGAGAAGACAATCAAGACCTCCTCACGGAGAAGAACGGTTAATCTTGTATCTTCCCTTTGTTGACTTTGGATCATGTGCTACCTTGTGCTTTCGGTGATCTAGCCCTTGTGTAATCAATCACTTGTCGGTTGAGTGTTTCCCTCGTTTCTCCCCGTGATTTCCCTTGTGTTCTTCCACGCGTTCTTCATGTTTCCCCGTACGATCCACTCCAAACGTGAAAGATCAGCCCCTAGGGTTCCTCCCTATATCATCTTGGTATCATGAGATCACGTTTTTGGAGCCCCTACCCCGTGTTTTCTAGCTTGATTTTGTTGTTTTCCTCCTAAATCCAAAAATTCCCCACCAAAAATAGCCCCAAATTTTTTTGTGACTTGTTGGTGAGTTGAAATTTTGTTGGATTTGGTCGATGGATTTGTGTTGCCAAGTGTGGATCTACCTTTCCCCACCCTTCCCACCCTTTTCCATCCACTAATCCGCTCGATTTCAACATCACCATCTCCCTCCACCCCGCAATCGTGCAGTTCATCCCGTGCCCGATTGTCGCCCAGGCATCGGACGACCGGACGACCGTGAGCTCTCGGACGCCCGAGAAAACCTGACGAAACTGAATTTTGTTCAGTTCGGCCACCACCACAGCCCCACCTTCCACCACATCTTCCAAACCCACATACACCACCATCTTCCACAATACCTCCTAGGACGATTTTGACACGTTTTGGTATTTGAGATTTTGAGTTGTGGCTCCCGTGTCCTATTGTGTTTCGGCTATATAGGTGCGGTTCGACATCATCATCACCACGGCTCATCTTCGCAAGGGTCTCATCATCGCCAAGGACGGTAACCTCGACGACATCTTTGTCATACCTTGCAATTGCATTGATACCCACATGGCCTTACTTTTGCGTAGCTTACCCATCGAGACTAGCCATTGAGTATTGCCAGCAACGTGACTTGTGCACATTAGTGATCATACTCCATAGCATACACTCCATACCATAGTAGTGCATATCTTGGCATCAACTTGTGTGTCACAAAGTTATCATCGCATACACAATTGCTATCTTGGTTCATGAATTTTTGCATGAGAAAAGAGCTCAAAAGTGAAAGAGCCACACAAGCTTTTAAGCAAAGAGGAAAGATAAGCAAAGAGCTTATGAGCAAGAACCATAGCATCATACGACATAAGATTGTCATACTCGATCATCTTGGATCATCACACCAAAATACCATACATATAGCATACTTGGGATAGAGATCGTTGCATTTTTGCCTAGTAGGTTGTGCACAAGTTCCGTATCCGCCTATTGTGCAATCGTGCTAGCGTCTCTCGTGTATTGTGCAACAAGAGCATTTTCATGGACTCCACATTTTGGCTCACTTTTGGTTGCACAATCCCACTTATCTATTTGCGTGTGTGTTTCTGTGTACCATTACTAGCTTGGTCTACTTGTTGCATTTGCAAATTTGTGAATTTTTTCCAACATTATTGAAGCTCGCTTACAATTGCATAAAATTTTGTGCCACCATCCTAACCAAGCTCCACCATAAGCTTTTACTTGTGTAGGTGTGAGAACCGACAAGAATTGGTACCTGTCGGGGATATACCCTGCGGTGTAACCCGGCCGGAAGTATAACCCGGCCGGACTTGGCGACTCACTAATGACCTGCCCTAGCTGGACGACACACTAAGTGACCCGCCCGATCCTGGTGACTTATGGGTGACCTGGCAAGCAGATCAGAGGAGCGTCAAGACCCGGGGGCCCAGGAGGTTCAAGGCCCAGAAGTCCGGCTTACGTTGTGATAGGCTGGCTTAAGAGGAAAGGCGTGAGGAATATCTCCCTTACAAGGAGTCAAGACCCGGACTAGTATCCGGCTTGTAGTACAAGGTAGGCTAGTCCTAATCCTATTTGGACTCCATATGTAACCCGCCCCTCTAACTTATATAAGGAGGGGCAGGGCTCCCCAAGGAGGGACAAGCAACAAGAAACAATATCTAGGGCTAGACACAAAGAGGAGAGCCGGCTTACGGCGACTCCCTCATGATCATAATGAGACCTAGCCACAAACAGCATGTAGGGTTATTACCGGATGATATTTCCCGGGGCCCGAAGCTGTCTAAACCCTTGTCTCGTGTGTTGATCCGCCCTGCGTCACTCGTCCCACTCAACCCCTCTCAAGATACCATATAGATGCGTTGGCCTCGCGACTAAGTCCTGACACTAAGGACATCTGACGTGTTAATTCCACGACAGTACCAATAGTGCTATTTCATTGTCCACATTTGAGTGAACTTGATTCATCGTCAACATCAGTCAAGGAACATTGGTATAAGTTCTTCTCTTTCTACCACTCACATTTTGCTTGGAATGATGGATAGGCCGAGTACTTCTACCAACCCACTCTTCATCGAGCAAGACGATGACATGTCATCATACGTCACCAAGAGCCACCTTTTTGGTGCACAACGAGCGTTGCATCAAGAGCAACAAGCTATGAACAAACGCATCGACAACCTCGCCACCGACTTGCGAATCTCCGAGCAACGTACCAAGGACTACTTCGACAACAAGCTCAACACGCACAAGCAAGAGAACGATGCAAGGATGGACGAGATCCGCGCCTTGTTGGTGAACCGTCCTCCTTCTACTTCTCTTACTCAAGACGGAGCCACTCAAGTCAACACTCCGACGACTCCTTCTCCGGCTCAAGTACACCGTCATTGAACACTCTTCGATGAGCCGCGCGTCAAGACCGTCATGCATCCTGCAATCCGATACACGACAAGCATTCACAAGAGCAAGTCGATGAGCAAGTCCCTCGTCCTCACTCAAACCAAGTCACTTTTGCTCAAGCTCAAGAACGACAACGACTACATCGCCAAGAGGAAGAACGAGCGCGTATACACCAAGAGCAACAAGACGCCGAGGCTCAACGTCTTCAACAACAACTACGTGAAGCACAAGCTCTTGAGCCGCAACATGCACTTCAAGAATCAAGTCGAGCCATCGCCAACCGCAATCGCGAATGGTGCAATCAAGAGGAAGCCCTTCAAGAAGAAATTCAAGAGAGGAACTACCAACCGCGAGTGCAACGTCAAGTTCCTCAAGCTCCTTCACAAGCTCGTCAAGCCCCACCTCAACCTCAAGTTCAACAAGAGCAAGTTGATCATGGACTTCCTCCACGCCAAGAGCAACATGAGGATGATTACCCTCCACGTCAAGGGCTTCATCAACACCATCGCCAACAACACAATGAAGAGCGATGCTATGGCAAGCTCAAATTCACAATGCCCAAGTTCAATGGAAGCAATGGTCCGGAAGAATACCTCTCATGGGCATTGAAGGTCGACAAAATCTTTCGTTTGCACAACTATGAGGAAGAGAAGAAGATCGCTATGGCATCACTTGAGTTCCAAGACTATGTGCTCATATGGTGGGAACAAGTCCTTGAGCGCCGAGAAGCAAGAGGTGAACCACCTATCACCACGTGGGCTCAAATGAAGGCTGTCATGTGAGCACGTTTTATGCCCACCTACTACAACTATGATTTTTTCAAGAAGCTACAACTCCTCAAGCAAGGAACAAAGAGTGTTGAAGAATAGTACAAGGAAATGGAGATAGCAATGATTCAAGCCAATGTCACGGAAGATGATGAGCAAACAATGGCACGATTCTTGAATGGACTAAATCATCCCATCAAGAAGATAGCCGACTTCCAACCCTACTCCAACCTCATTGAGCTCGTACATCAAGCTACAAAGGCGGAACGTCAAGTGCAAGATGACTTCAAGTACGCCAAGTACTCGTCCAATACCTACGGCTTCTCCAACAACCAAGCTTCAACAACTCCTCCAACCTCTACTTCAACCAAGCCTTCATCAAGCAACAACGACAAGTCAAGTTACAAGAAAACTTCGTCAAGTTCAAGTCGTCCTCCTACTACTACAAGCAACTTCAAGCCGCGTGCTTCATCATCTACTCCGACCGATGAGACCATCCAGACAAGATCCTTCAAGTGTTTCACTTGCGGCGGCCGAGGCCACAAGTCCTATGAAAGCACAAACAAGAGCACCATGATCCTCAACGATGATGGCACCTATGACTCAATGAGTGATAAGGAGATGGAATCTCTTGAGCAAGTGGCCATGCACCGGCGAGTGAACGAGGATGAAGATCATCAAGTTTTTGTGATGAGGATTCGAGCCCCGCTCTCGTTGTCTCCAAGGTCTTGACTCTTCAACATCAACAAGAAGAAGACCAAAGATGCCACATCTTCCCCACAAAGGCCGACATCAATGGAAGGTCCATCAAGGTCATCATCGATGGAGGTAGTTGTCACAACTTGGCAAGTGAAGAACTATGCTCCAAGCTTCAATTGGTCAAGAGGAAGCACCCGCACCCCTACAAGGTTCGATGGCTAAGTGACTCCGGCACTATACGAGTTTAGCACACGGTCCAAGTCTCCTTCAAAATTGGTGCATATGAGGACACTTTGGAGTGTGATGTGGTCCCAATGACCGTTTGCCACCTCCTTCTTGGTTGACCATGGCAATTTGACCGTGGTGTCATCCATAATGGGCGTACCAATCACTATAGTTTCAAGATGAAAGGGAAGGAATATGTGCTACGACCTATGTCTCCTAGTCAAGTGATAGCCGACAAGCAATCCACCCATCATGGAGAGAAGAGTGAGAAAGTGATCCACCAAAAAGTGAGTGAGAGCCACAAGCCAAACTTGAGCGCCTCTTCGCCTAGAGAGAAAAACCTAGTCCTATTTGCCACAAAAAATGAGATGAGAGAAGTGTGTGAGAACCCATCGAGTGTTATGCACTTTGTCCTTGTGTGCAAGGATGGGGAACCAAAAGCTAACACCTCTCACGAGCTACCTTTAGTGTTTAAATCTCTTTTGCAGGAATTCCAAGATGTTTTCCCCGATGAGCTACCTCTGGGTCTACCTCCTCTACGAGGCATTGAGCATCGAATCGACCTCATCCCCGGAGCACCCCTACCAAAGAAAGCTCCATACCGCGTCAACCCTGAAGAAACTAAGGAGATCCAACGGCAAGTACAACAACTCATCGACAACGGTCATGTACGTCAAAGCTTAAGTCCTTGTGCCATCCCCGTTATACTTGACCCTAAACAAGATGGAAGTTTCCGCATGTGTTCCGATTGTAGACCTATAAATGCTATTACCGTTCGCTATAGGCATCCCATTCCTCGCTCAGATGATATGCTTGATGAACTTAGCGGTGCCGTCTTTTTCTCAAAAATTGATCTTAAAAGTGGCTATTATCAAATCTGCATACAAGAAGGTGATGAATCGAAAACTGCTTTCAAAACTAAATTTGCTTGTATGAGTGGTTAGTTATGCCTATGGGTTTGTCGGAAGCTCCCGGTACTTTCATGCATCTCATGCATTATGTGCTTCGACCTTATATTGGAGTCTTTGTTGTGGTTTACTTTGATGATATTCTTGTGTTTAGCAAATCCATGAAAGAACATATTAATCATGTTAGGGCTGTTTTGCAAATGCTTCGCAAGGCACGTCTATATGCCAACATGAAAAAGTGCACATTTGGTGTTGACAAACTTGTTTTCTTGGGTTTTGTCGTCTATTCCAAGGGTGTCCATGTTGATGAATCCAAGATTGAAGCTATTAAAACTTGGCCCCAACCCACCAATTTGCAACAAGTGCGTAGCTTTCTTGGTCTTGCAGGATTTTATCGTCGCTTTGTGAAAGACTTTAGCACTATTGCCGCTCCTTTGCATGCTTTGAGTAAGCAGAATGCTCCTTTTGTTTGGGGATCTTTGCAATCCACCGCTTTCGATGAGCTCAAATCTTTACTTACTCATGCTCCAATTCTTGCTTTGCCCAACTTTGACAAAACTTTTGAGGTTTATTGTGATGCAAGTGGTACCGGAATTGGCGGTGTTTTGATGCAAGAAAAATGAGCAATTGCTTATTTTAGTGAAAAACTCTCCGGTGCTCAACTTAACTATCCCATTTATGACAAAGAATTGTATGCTTTAGTGCATGTGCTACATGTTTGGGAACATTACCTTAGACCTCATGAGTTTGTCATCCATACCGATCATGAAACGCTTAAGTACTTAAAAGGTCAAACTAAGTTGAACAAGCGTCATGCCAAATGGAGTGAATTTATTGAATCTTTCCCCTATGTGATCAAGTACATTAAGGGTAAGGAAAATGTAGTTGCGGATGCACTTTCACGCATATGCATGCTTGTCACTAAACTTGAGTTGAATGTTATTGGCTTTGAGCACATAAAAGACTTGTATGCTAATGATCCATATTTTGCTACTCCTTGTGATAAATGTTTGACGCATACATCTTGGGAAGAATATTACATCAAGGATGGTTATCTTATGAAAGCTAACAAACTATGCATTCCCGAGTCTTCACTTCGTTTGCTCCTTTCGTAAGAGGCTCATGCAGGCGGACTCATGGGACATTTTGGACGCGACAAGACATTCGCCATGCTCTCCAAGAACTACTTTTTGCCCAAGATGTTCCGCGATGTCTCACGTTTCACCAACCGATGCTCTACATGTCGCAAAGCTAAGTCTAAAGCTCAATCCCATGGTCTTTACATGCCTCTTCCTATTCCTTATCAACATTGGGAAGACATTAGCATGGATTTTGTACTTGATTTGCCTAGAACTCAAAATGGAAAGGATTCCGTGTTTGTTGTTGTGGACCGATTTTGTAAGATGGCACATTTCATTCCTTGCAACAAGATAGACGATGCTTCACACATTGCAAATATCTTTTGTAGGGAAATCTTGCGACTCCATGGAGTACCAAAGACAATCGTCTCTGATCGTGACGTCAAGTTCTTGAGTTACTTTTGGAAGACCCTATGTGCCAAGCTCGGAATCAAGCTCTTGTTCTCATTCGCATACCATCCTCAAACCGATGGCCAAACGGAGGTGAAGAACTGGACACTCTCCACTCTACTTCGCGTGTTGATCAAGAAGAACATCAAGGAGTGGGAAGCATGTCTACCCATCGCCGAGTACGCCTACAACCGTGCAAGACATTCGACTACCGGCAAGTCCCCCTTCGAGGTCGTCTACGGCTTCAATCCGTTGTCACCATTGGACATTCTACCTCTTCCTCTACAAGAGCGCACCAACATGGATGCGAGTGCACGGGAAAGCTACATCAAGAAGATGCATGAGGATACAAGGCACACCATCGAGCACCAAGTACAATGACTAGCGACCAAGCTCAACGTCAACAAGCAACCCATGATTTTCAACATTGGCGATCTCGTGTGGCTACACCATTGCAAGGACCGCTTCCCCAACGAATGCAAGTCCAAGCTTCTCCCGCGAGCCGATGGACCCTTCAAGGTGCTAGCACGCTACAATAACAATGCCTACAAGATAGACCTCCCACGAGGCAAGTACAATGTGAGCGACATCTTCAACGTCAAGGACCTCGCGCCATACCATGGTGATGAAACTCTTGATCCGAGGTCGGATCTTTCCCAAGGGGGGGAGATGATGCAGAGCATCCCTCGCTCATCCCCATGGACGCACCTCCATCTCCCTCAACACCACTTGGACCAATGACAAGACCTCAAGCTAAGGCTATCGAAGATAAGGTGAACTCGCTCCTCTTCGAACTCCCTCTTCCTACTCACGAGACATGGTTACTACCTCATACGGAAACTCTGTGTGTGATCAGGTACTTGGAGGAGAGCCAAGGTCGAGCTACACCCAATGGCCAAGGTGGCAAGGACATCAAGCATGGACATGAAGAAGAAGAGCTGCTTTGGAAGCTACAGGTCCTGGACGACTGGACAGGCATGGACATTCGAGCCCTGGAAGATGCTACAGCCGAGAGGAGGAAGGCAGGCCAGAGCTACAAGCCACGGACGACCGGCCCAGCCCGGACGTCTGACGACTCCCTGGACCCAGACGTCCGGTACTTCACCACCTGAGCCAAATCTACGGATGTCCCAGGAAGACCGGACGACCAGGCGACCAGCGACAGAGCCGAATCTATGGAAGTCCTACAATCAACAGACGTCCGGACCGTCCTGAAGCTCCGGATGACCGACTCCCTCCGGACGTCCGACTCGTCCCCAACATAGCTGAATCTACGGAAGTCCGAACTCTTCCGTACGTCCGGACCCTCCTGAGCCTCTGGACGTCCGACATCCTCCGGACGTCCAACGCCTGCCTGTGCGCAGAGTATTGGGCCGAGTCCCATGTAGCCTCCACTTACCCTTTCGTGACCCTATACTATATATACTCCGACACTTTCTACTAGCTAGGGTTAGCATTGTGATAGCTCGTTTCAGATAGAGCATTGCTCATCCGTACCGGATCTACTCCACGTGAGGGACCGTGCCTCTTCAGAGAAGATCCATTCGGATTCAAGGCCTCCATCCGGAGAAGACAATCAAGACCTCCTCATAGAGAAGAACGGTTATTCTTGTATCTTCCCTTTGCTGACTTTGGATCATGTGCTACATTGTGCTTTCGGTGATCTAGCCGTTGTGTAATCAATCACTTGTCGGTTGAGTGTTTCCCTTGTTTCTCCCCGTGATTTCTTTTGTGTTCTTCTGCGCGTTCTTCGTGTTTCCCCATAGGATCCACTCCAAACGTGAAAGATCAGCCCCTAGGGTTCCGCCCTACATCACTCATGGTCTAAGGAAATGATACTTGACATTAGAAAAGCTCTAGCAAACGAACTACACGATCTTGTGCTATGCTTAGGATTGGGTCTTGTCCATCACATCATTCTCCTAATGATGTGATCCCGTTATCAATGACATCCAATGTCCATAGTCAGGAAACCATGACCATCTGTTGATCAACAAGCTAGTCAACTAGAGGCACACTAGGGACATGGTGTGGTATATGTATTCACACATGTATTACGGTTTCCGATCAATACAATTATAGCATGAACAATAGATAATTATCATGAACAAGGAAATATAATAATAACCATTTTATTATTGCCTCTAGGGAATATTTCCAACAAAAACAGCCACCATACCTACCTATTATGGCATTTCCATAGCCATTCCGAGATATATTGCCATACAACTTTCCACCATTCCGTTTATATGACATGCAACCTCATTATCATATTGCTTTTCCATGATCATGTAGTTGGCATCGTATTTCTGGCAAGGTCGCCTTTATAACTTTCATACATGTCACTCTTGATTCATTGCATATCTCGGTACACCGCCGGAGGCATTCATATAGAGTCATATCTTGTTCTAAGTATCGAGTTGTAATCTTGAGTTGTAAGTAAATAAAAGTGTGATGATATTCATTATTAGAGCATTGTCCCAAGTGAGGAAAGAATGATGGAGACTATGATTCCCCCACAAGTCGGGATGAGACTTCGGACTTTATAAAAAAAAGAGGCCAAAGAGCCCACCAAAAAAAAGAGAAAGGCCAAATAAAAACAATAGAAAGGCTAAATAAAAAATTAGAGAAAAAGAGAGAAGGGACAATGCTACTATCCTTTTTACCACACTTGTGCTTCAAAGTAGCACCATGATCTTCATGATAGAGAGTCTCCTATGTTGTCACTTTCATATACTAGTGGGAATTTTTCATTATAGAACTTGGCTTGTATATTCCAATGATGGGCTTCCTCAAAATCCCCTAGGTATTCATGAGCAAGCAAGTTGGATGCTCACCCACTTAGTTTCTTTTGTTGAGCTTTCATACATTTATAGCTCTAGTGCATCCGTTGCATGGCAATACCTACTCACTCACATTGATATCTATTAATGGGCATCTCCATAGCCCGTTGATACGCCTAGTTGATGTGAGACTATCTTCTCCTTTTTTTGTCTTCTCCACAACCACCATTCTATTCCACATATAGTGTCATGTCCATGGCTCACGCTCACGTATTGCGTGAAAGTTGAAGAAGTTTGAGATTACTAAAGTATGAAACAATTGCTTGGCTTGTCATCGGGGTTGTGCATGATTAAATACTTTGTGTGATGAACATAGAGCAACAGCCAGACTATATGATTTTGTAGGGATAACTTTCTTTAGCCATGTTATTTTGGGAAGACATGGTTTCTTAGATAGTATGCTTGAAGTATTACTATTTCTTATGTCAATATGAACTTTTATTTTGAATCATTTGGATCTGAACATCCATGCCAAAATAAATAAAATTACATTGGGAATTATGCTAGGTAGCATTCCACATCAAAAATTCTGTTTTTATCATTTACCTACTCGAGGACGAGCAGGAATTAAGCTTGGGGATGCTTGATACGTCTCCAACGTATCTATAATTTTTTATTGTTCCATGCTATTATATTACCCGTTTTGGATGTTTATGGGCTTTACTTTACACTTTTATATCATTTTTGGGACTAACCTACTAACCGGAGGCCCAGCCCGAATTGCTGCTTTTTTGCCTATTTCAGTGTTTCGAAGAAAAGGCATATCAAACGGAGTCCAAACAGAATGAAACCTTCGGCGGCGATCTTTTTGGAACAAACTTGATCCAGAGGACTTGGAGTGGAAGTCAAGAAACAAGGGAGGCGGCCACGAGGGTGCCCGGCGCGCCCCCTAGGGCTGGGCATGCCCCCCACCCTCGTACGCCCCTCGAGCATCCACCGACCTACTTCTTCCTCCTATATATACCCATGTACCCCTAAAACATCAGAAGCGACCACGAAAAACTATTTCCACCGTTGTAACCTTCTGTATCCACGAGATCCTATCTTGGAGCCTTCGTCGGCGCACCGCCGGAGGGGGAATCGACCACGGAGGGCCTCTACATCATCTCCAAGGCCCTTCCGATGAGTTGTGAGTAGTTTACCATAGACCTTTGGGTCCATAGTTATTAGCTAGATGGCTTCTTCTTTCTCTTTGAATCTCAATACAAAGTTCTCCTCGATCTTCTTGGAGATCTATTCGATGTAACTCTTTTTGCGGTGTGTTTGTCGAGATCCAATGAATTGTGGGTTTATGATCAATTTTATCTATGAGAAATATTTGAATCTCCTCTAAATTATTTTATGTGTGATTAAGTAATCTTTGCAAGTCTCTTCGAATTATCAGTTTGGTTTGGCCTACTAGATTGATCTTTCTTTCAATGGGAGAAGTGCTTAGCTTTGGGTTCAATCTTGCGGTGTCCTTTACCAGTGACAGCAGGGGCAACAAGGCACGTATTGTACTGTTGCCATCAAGGATAAAAAGATGGAGTTTATATCATATTGCATGAGTTTATCCCTCTACATCATGTCATATTTCTTAATGCGTTACTATGTTCTTTATGAACTTAATACTCTAGATGCATGCTGGATAGCGGTCGATGTGTGGAGTAATAGTAGTAGATGCAGGCAGGGGTCGGTCTACTTGTCACGGACGTGATGCCTATATACATGATCATGCCTAGATAATCTCATAATTATTCGCTTTTCAATTAATTGCTCGACAGTAATTTGTTCACCCACCGTAATACTTATGCTATCTTGAGAGAAGCCACTAGTGAAACCTATGGCCCCCGGGTCTATCTTTTAACATATAAGCTTTCAATCTACTTTTATTTGCATCTTTACTTTTCCAATCTATATCATAAAAATACCAAAAATATATTTATCTTATCATATTATCTCTATCAGATCTCACTTTCGCAAGTGGCCGTGAAGGGATTGACAACCCCTTTATTGCGTTGGTTGCGAGTTCCTGTTTGTTTGTGTAGGTGCGTGGGACTTTTGAGGAGCCTCCTACTGGATTGATACCTTGGTTCTCAAAAACTGAGGGAAATACTTACGCTACTTTGCTGCATCACCCTTTCCTCTTCAAGGAAAACCAACGCAAGCTCAAGACGTAGCAGCCCTCAGCCAATACAGCTCCGGAGACCCAAGTGGATCCGGATTCAGGCAGGCAGCCTCTCCCGAACGAGGGGGGCAAGCCGCCTCCACCGGTGACCTCTGCCCATCCAGAGGCACCGGATAGATTGCTGGAAGCACTACAAGGCACTTCCATTATGGAAGAACACCGTACTCTTATGAGTACGATGATTGAGAAAGTCCAATCCACCAAAAATGGACTGACCGAAACATGCATTAGCCTTCTAATAGGCTATGAGGTAAGTAATGTAGTTGTAAAAGAACATTACCTTGTAGACAGTAGCCCCTGATGCTCTGTTCGGTGTTCGGAAAGAAAAGCCAAACAGAGGATCAAAATAATTTTTGCAGGAGTCTAACATAACATGTCTATGTGAATAAGAAGGCGCCGCTGCTGGCTACTGCCGCTCATACTGTGGAGGTCTCCGGCTTGAAGCAGAATCTGGAGCAGGCCGAGGAAGAACTCGGCCTCGTGAAGAAGCAGCTGGAGGACAGCCAAGGTATGCACTAATCGGTGCTTTATATTTAGGAAGGGTGAAAAGTTCGTACTGACTAAAGTGTCATGAACTTTATTAGGGGCCACGACCGAAGTAGCGGCCCTCAAGAAGGCGTTGGCCGAGGCCGAGGACAAAGCGGCTAAGGAACGCGCCGCACGCGAGAAGCAGGAGGCCCGGGTCAGCGAGGTCCAGCAGGAGATCCAGGACACCATCACAAAGTACAAGTCCTTGGAGCATGATTCTAAGACTCAAGAGTCCAAACTTGCGAAGGCCTGCCAGAGCGTGCAAGATGCCTGAGCCGAAGCCCAGGGCGCCCTTCAGGAAATCCAGGCGACCAAGAAGATCGCAGCGGGTACTTTTATTATGCAAAGCAAGTATGTGAAGGAAACATTCCTTTTACTTACCCGAATTTGGAGTTCTCTAGGAGTGCTTGTGGATCTGCCGCGCAGCGTATCAGATGCTGCAGAGTTCTTTCGAGCCGAAGAAGGGAGCTCTACAGAGAAGTTGTTCTGGTCTCAATACCTTGGACCAGAACATCTGGCGCCCTTTAGCGACCAGCTAAAACAGTTGGTCGAGCTGCACAAGGTGGCTGAACTGGCCATGAAGGACCTAATAGTCCGGCTATGGCCTGCCGAGCCCATGCCCAGTAGCTACTTCGGACTCGTGAAGCGGCTGGTCAGTGCTTGCCTTGGCTTGATGCCGTCAAGCGATCGGTCTGCATTGAAGGTGCGCGGATGGCTTTCGCCCGCGCCAAGATGCACTGGGCGAAGATGGATGACACGAAGTTGATGACCGAGGGTTCGCCCATGGGCAAGAAGCATCGCAAGCCCGAGATGTACTATGACGATCCCGCCTTGTGGCGGAGCAATGTGCCAAGGATATCATTTTCCCCTAAAAGCATTATTTTATCTTGTCCTGTAATATGGAACAAGGTCTTTATGTAATATAATGCTTGTTATTTAAAATTTTACCTCCTGTGCGGCCGTTTATGAAATCTAATAGTTGTCCAGTTATCGGCTTCTGCCCCCATGTAGCTAGTACAGGGGTGTTCGGGATAAATCTAAAAACTCTTTATCCAAATTTTTGGTCCTTTAAGGAAGTGTTTAGCGCAACGAACAAGGCAATCGGACTGTACAGCTTTATCACCCACACTTAGGCATAGGAGTTCTATAATTTTAAATTTTGGCGTAGCCCCTGGTATTCGGAAGGCCGAAGTTGGGGCGCTATACACGCCTAATCGGATAAAGTCCGATTCCTCGCATAAAGCGGAAAAAAATCACTAACGATTTGAAAACCTCTTGAACAGCTGACCAGCTCCCGCCGCATCATGACAGTCAGTTTTCGGCTTTCTCTACTGAGGTGCTCGTCCGAAAGAACCGGGACACAATCACAGTAGTTATCCCTTTACTACCCTAGTCGATATAGCGGAACGTAAGGTAGCAAGCACGGGAGCCGGGCAACCCAACTATAGACCAAAGACATGATTCGGAGCCGATGCATATAATGCTATAAGTTCGGGGTGCCGAACTATACTGTAAAAGTGTTCGGACTTTCTTGTCATGTTATGGGGTACAATGAAGCCTCTGGCAAATTAAGGCATACCATAATGTACGGGTGCAATTGAAAATAAATAGACAAGGAAAAAAATAGGTAATAAGCAGACACCGCAAATTATTTTTCATTGTAATTTTATTAATACGTCAAGGCGTATGTATACACGTAGTGCAATAAGAGAATAAGGCTATTTAACATGCCATGACAAAGAGCGAGCTGCATGCGGGTATTTAAAACCGGCATGACGATTGTTAGCAGAGACCACCTGGGTATTTCCTTGTACGTCCGAGCCCCTAGCTGTCTTGGTGTATCCGTCCCGCTATGGTTCCGATGAGCAGGTTTATCAGAAAGGCCTCGAGAAGAGAAAAAACCTAAAAGAAAGAGAAAAAAGTGAAGGTATGTGGATCCAGGAGCGGTTGAGCCGCATTATGGACCGCGGTCTAGCTGTGCCTCTGTCCATGCCCATGGTATTTTAAGTATGTAGTTGTGTACGCGCAACACGAATTTCACCACTTTATTGGGGCTGGGATGAAGGCCGGATTGCTAGCTTAGCTCTGGACGAGCCGGACGGTCCTGTTGCAGAGTAGATCATACTCGCTTGACGGTGTCCGGGGGCTTTATTGCCGAATTGAGGTTTTGCCTAAGAAGGCTACTCTGTACTTCTGCTGCAAGGGCCACGGTGTGCTCCTCCGTACGGAGGGAGCGCTTCGTGTTTCCATTGACTGTTATAACATCGCGGGGTCTGGACATCTTGAGATTAAGGTAGCCATAGTGCGGCACCGCATTGAAACGAGCAAACGTGGTGCGTCCGAGCAGTGCGTGATAACCACTGCGGAACGGGACGATATCGAAGATTAATTCTTCGCTTCAGAAATTATCCGGGGATCCGAAGACCACTTGCAGTGTGATTGAGCCCATACAGCAAGCCTCTACTCCTAGTATGGCACCTTTAAAGGTGGTTTTGGTGGGCTTGATCCTTGAGGGATCAATACCCATTTTGTGCACTATATCCTGATAGAGCAGGTTCAAGCTGCTCCCACCGTCCATGAGGACGCGTGTGAGGTGGAATCCGTCAATGATAGGGTCTAGCACCAGTGCGGCTGAACCGCCATGACAGATACTAGTCGGATGGTCCCTTCGATCAAAAGTGATCGCAAAGGAGGACCATGAGTTGTATTTCGGGGTGACTGGCTCCATCTCGTAGACATCCCTTAGTGCGTGCTTCCTCTCCCTTTTGGGGATATGGGTAGCATATATCATATTCACTGTTTTAACTTGGGGAGGAACTTCTTCTGTCCCCCTGTGTTCGATGGCCGGGGCTCTTCATCGTCATCTCTTTGCAATCCCTTTTCCTTGTTTTCAGCGTTTAACTTGCCAGCCTGTTTAAATACCCAACATTCTCTATTGGTATGATTGGCTGGTTTATCGGGGGTGTTGCGGATTTGACATGGACGATCGAGTATGCGGTCCAGACTGGACGGGCCCGGATTATCTCTCTTAAATGGCTTTTTCCACCAACCGGACTTGGAGCCACTGAATCCGGCATTGACGGCCGTGTCTTCGGTGTTATCGCCATTATTTCGACACTTGTGTCTGTTGCGTCGGGGCTTGCCGTTGCTATCTCTGGCTTCAGAAGTGTCAGGTTTACTTGAGGTGTTGTTGCTATGAGCTAGCCAGCTATCTTCGCCCGCACAAAAGTGGGTCATGAGTGTCGTAAGGGCTGCCATGGACTTCGGCTTCTCTTGGCCGAGGTGTCGGGCGAGCCACTCATCGTGGATGTTATGCTTAAAGGCCACTAGGGCTTGGGCATCCGGAGAGTCGACGATTTGGTTCTTTTTAGTTATGAAACGAGTCTAGAATTTCATGGCTGACTCTCCAGGCTGTTGGATTATATGACTTAAGTCATCAACATCCGGAAGTCGGACATAAGTGCCCTGGAAGTTCTCAAGGAATGCATCTTCCAGGTTCTCCCAACTGCCAATGGAGTTTTCGGCCAGACTGTTCAACCAATGCCGAGCTGGTCCCTTGAGTTTTAGCGGGAGATACTTGATGGCATGGAGATCATCGTCGCGGGCCATATGTCTATGGAGAAGGAAGTCCTCGATCCATACCGCGGGATCTGTTGTTCCATCATATGATTCAATGTATACGGGTTTAAACCCTTCCGTGAATTCATGCTCCATTAATTCATTAGTGAAGCATAGGGGGCGTGCGGCGCCTCTGTGTCGGGCTACGTCGGGACGCAGCTCGGATGGAGCTGGTCTGCGGTATTCGGCCTGGACAGGTTTGTATTTGTTATATCCGGCTTGGTGGTCATCGTTGCGTGTTGGGGCGCACCCCCGCGATCCGTAGATCGATCTGGTTTGTCCTTCTCTATTTTCCAAGTCGTTCTGCATGTCATGTGTGTATCCCCGAGCTGTTGTGTTTCTATTTGTTCGGTGAGGCAGTGCCGGCTGGTGCTCAGGCTGAATTGTCGTTTTATCTCGGCCACTCGATGGTCGGTCAGCCGCATTATGCGCTGGTAGTGATGGCTCCAGTGCCTCGTCATCGAACTGAGGTAGCAATTTGCGCTTCGGGTAACTTTTCGTTGGGCATTCGAGTCTGTATTCCTCGGCTTCCAGGACCTCGACACATCTATCAGTGATTAGATCTTGACCAGCTTGAAGCTGCTGCTGCTTCTTCTTCAGGCTCTTTGCCGTGGCTATAAGCCGGCGCTTAAAATGCTCCTGCTCGACGGGATCCTCTGGCACGATAAATTCTTCGTCGCCGAGGCTCACCTCATCCTAGGAGAGAGGCATGTAATTACTGTCCTCCGAGTCGTCGTTCACGGCTTGTTCATCGGGGCTGGCTCACGCGTCTTCCTGTTCAGCCTGTTCGAAACTTGGCTTGGCGGGGTCTTCGTTGTCTTCGGCATCATCCAAAGTGCTATTTTCTCTTGTGTCGGTATCTCTATTTTTACCATGGCGTGATTTAGAGCGGCACCGCTGATGTTAGCGGTTTGGCGGCTTCTCAGTAAGTTTTTCCTCAACTGGATCCTTTTTGTCATCGCCATTGTCTTCTTTAGGTGTATCCACCATATATATGTCGTAGGAAGAGGTGGTTGTCCAGTGCCCTATGGGCGGTGGTTCCTATTCTTCTCCGGCATCATCGTCCATACCGTCGATGTCTTCGGAGTCGAAATCAAGCATGTTAGTCAAATTGTCGACAGTGGCTATCAAGTGGGTGGTGGGTGGGTAACGAAGACAATCGTCGTCCAATTCCCACTCAAGCCGGACATAGTTCTGCCAAGAATCTCCTGACAAGGAGAGAGACTTTAATGAGTTTAATACATCGCCTAGGGGTGAGTGTTGGAAGATGTCCACGGAGCTGAACTCTAAGATCGGCCCCCGGTCGATGGGTGCAGATACACGCGGTTCGGAGCCTATGGCCGGAGACGAGTCCGAGGTTCCGATGACACATGCCTCATTGGAGGTCAGATCTGTGTTTGGATTTAGCGCCGCTAAGTCCGTGGCTTCCGTGGCGAGGTTGAGCCTCCCGTCCTCAGATGGTGTGCTCTGCTCTGGATCTAGGGCCAGTGCGGTTACAGGGGCAATCTCCTGCACACAGTCTGATGACAGATCTAGGTCATGTTCATCATGGCGGTAGGGCGCGGCTATCATGGGCTCGAATCCGTCGAAGATCAAGTCTCCGCGGATGTCGGTGGTGTACTTCAATCTTCTAAACCTGACCTGATGTCCAGGGGCGCAGCTGTCGATCTGCTCCAGATGGCCAAGTGAGTTGGCCCGCAGTGCGAAGCCGCCGAATACGAAAACCAGTCCGGGGAGAAAAACTTCACCCTAGACTGCCTTGTTATAGATGATTGAAGGATCCATCAAGCCTTACGGTGACGACACAGTGGAACTCTTAATGAAAGCACCAATTGTTGGTGTCAAAACCGGCGGATCTCGGGTAGGGGGTCCCAAACTGTGCGTCTAAGGCTAATGGTAATAGGAGACGGGGGACACAATATTTACCCAGGTTCGAGCCCTCAGTAATACCCTACTTCCTGCTTGATTGATCTTGATGATATGAGTATTACAAGAGTTGGTCTACCATGAGATCGTAGATGCTAAACCCTAGAAGCTAGCCTATGATTATGATTGTTCTTGCCCTACGGACTAAACCCTCCAGTTTATATAGACATCGGAGGGGGCTAGGGTTACACAGAGGCGGATACAGAGAAAGGAATCTTCATATCCTAACCTCCAAGCTTGCCTTCCACGCAAAGGAGAGTCCCATCCGGACACAGGACGAAGTCTTCTATCTTGTATCTTCATAGCCCAGCAGTCCGGCATATGCATATAGTCCGGCTGTTCGAGGACCCCTTAATCCAGGACTCCCTCATAAACCCCATCTTTTTATCCTTGATGGCAACAATACAATATGTGCCTCGCTACCTCTACTATGTCACTAGGTGAGGACACCGCAAGATTGAACCCAAAACTAAGCACCTCTCCCATTGCAAGAAAAACCAATCTAGTTGGCCAAACCAAATCGATAGTCCGAAGAGAAATACAAAGATATTATCTCATGCATATAAGTATTCAGAGGAGACTCAAACAATATTCATAGATAATCTGATCATAAATCCACAATTCATCGGATCTCAACAAGCACACCACAAAAAATATTACATCGGATAGAACTCCAAGAACATCAAGGAGAAAATTGTATTGAAGATCAAAGAGAGAGAATAAGCCATCTAGCTACTAGCTATGGACCTGTAGGTCTGTGGTAAACTACTCATGCATCATCGGTAGGGCGATAGGGTTGATGTAGAGGCCCTCCATGATCGAATCCCCCTCCAGCAGATCATCGGAAAGGGTCCAAAGATGGTATCTCATGAGGTTAGAGGCTTGCGGTGGCGGAAAAGTATTTTGGTGGATGCTTCTGGTGCTTTGGGAATATTTGTGAATTTATATAGCAAGAATTAGGGTTAGGAGACCTTTGATGGGTCCACAAGCCCACAGGGCGCCCCCTGGCTTGTGGCTTCCTCGGGAAGCTCCTGGCCCCCTTTCCAAGTCCTACGGGTGTGTTTTGGTCCAAGAAAAATCATCGCGAAATTTTTATTCCATTTGGACTCCATTTGATATTCCTTTCTGAAAAAGCCAAAAACAAAAAACAGCAGCTGGCACTGGGCACTAGGTTAATAGGTTAGTCCCAAAAAATGATATAAAATAGTTAATTAATGCATATAAAACATCCAAAAATATAATATAATAGCATGGAACAATAAAAAATTATAGATACGTTGGATAAATATCAAGCATCCCCAAGCTTAATTCCTGCTCGTCCGCGAGTAGGTAAATTATAAAAGCAAGTTTTTTTGATGTGAATGCTACCTAACATATTTATAAATGTAATCTTCTTCATTATGGCATGAATGTTCAGATCCATGAGTTCAAAACAAAAGTTTAATATTGACATAAAAACAATAATACTTCAAGCATACTAATAAAGCAATCATGTCTTCTCAAAATAACATGGCCAAAGAAAGTTATCCCTACAAAATCATATGGTATGGCTATGCTCCATCTTCATCACACAAATTATTTCATCATGCACAACCCCGGTGTTAGCCAAGCAATAGTTTCATACTTTTATGTTCTCAAACTTTTTCAACTTTCACGTAATACATGAGCGTGAGCCATGGATATAACACTATGGGTGGAATAGAATATGGTGGTTGTTGAGAAGACAAAAAGAAGGAGAAAGTCTCACATCAACTAGGAAAATTAATGAGCTATGAAGATGGCCATCAATTGATATCGATGTCAGTGAGTAGGGATTGCCATGCAACGGATGCACTAGAGCTATAACTTTATGAAAGCTCAAAAAGAAACTAAGTGTGCGTGCATCCAACTCGCTTGCTCTTGAGGACCTAGGGCAATTTGAGGAAGTCCATCATTGGAATATACAAGCCAAGTTATATAATGAAAATTTTCCACTAGTATATGAAAGTGACAAAATAGGAGACTCTTTATCATGAAGATCATGGTGCTACTTTGAAGCACAAGTGTGGAAAAAGGATAGTAACATTGTCCCTTCTTTTTTTTCTCTTCTTTTTTTCTTTTTCTAACCTTTTTTACTATTTTTTCTTTTTGTTTTGGCTTCTTTGGCCTCTCTTGTTTTCTTTGGGCTTCTTTGTCCTCTTTTATTTTCTTTAAAGTCCGGAGACTCATCCCAACTTGTGAGGGAATCCTAGCTTCCATCATCCTTTCCTCACATGGGACAATGCTCTAATAATGATGATCATCACACTTTTATTTACTCACAACTCAGGAATTACAACTAGAACAAAATATCATTTTTTGGTACTAACCTATTGACATAGTGCCAGTGCCAGTTGTTGTTTTCTGCATGTTTTTTACATCGCAGGAAATCAATACCAAATGGAGTCCAAACACAACGAAACTTTTTCTAGAATTTTTTTGGACCAGAAGACATCCAATGGATGAGGAACGCACCTGAGGGGAGCTCCGACGGGAGCACAACCCTCCTTGTTGGCCTCCCGCATCGCCTCTTTGCTCTATAAATACTCCAATATTCCAGAATTCCTAGGGGAGTCGACGAAAATCAGTTCTAGCCGCCGCAAGTTCCAGAAACACTAGATCCAATCTAGACAACATCTCGGAGGGGTTCATCATTTCCATTGGTGCCTCTCCGATGATGTGTGAGTAGTTCTTTGTAGACCTACGGGTCCGTAGTTAGTAGCTAGATGGCTTCCTCTCTCTCTCTCTCTCTCTCTCTCTCTCTCTCTCTCTTGATTATCAATATAATGGTCTCTTGGAGATCCATATGATGTAAGTATTTTTGAGGTGTGTTTGTTTGGGATCCGATGAACTTTGAGTTTATGATCAGATCTATGCTTTTATCCATGAAAGTTATTTGAGTCTCCTTTGATCTCTTATATGCATGATTGCTTATAGCATCGTATTTCTTCTCTGATATTTGGGTTTTGTTTGGCCAACTTGATCTATTTATCTTGCAATGGGAAGAGGTGCTTTGTGATGGGTTCGATCTTACGGTGCTTGATCCTAGTGACAGAAAGGGAAACGACATGTATGTATCATTGCTATTGAGGATAAAAAGATGGGGTTTATTTCTACATAAATAGATCTTGTCTACATCAAGTCATCGTTCTTATTGCATTACTCTGTTTTTCCATGAACTTAATACACTAGATGTATGTTGGATAGCGGTCGATGTGTGGAGTAATAGTAGTAGATGCAGGCAGGAGTCGGTCTACTAATATTGGACGTGATGCCCATATAATGATCATTGCCTAGATATCGTCATGATTATTTGAAGTTCTATCAATTTCCCAACAGTAATTGTTTTCCCACCATTTGCTATTTTTCTCGAGAGAAGCCACTAGTGAAACCTACGGCCGCCGGGTCTCTTTTCATCATATTTTCCTTTTCATCATATTTTCCTTTGCTTTTATTTTCAGATCTATTAAACCAAAAATACAAAAATACCTTGCTGCAATTTATTTGTTCCGCGATCTATTTATCCTATCTACCACATTTACCTCACGTTATTTTGCCTATCTTGAGGCATCGTATCCGAAAGGGATTGACAACCCCTTTAACACGTCGGATTGCGAGTATTTGTTTTTTGTGTGCAGGTTCTGTTTACATGGTATGAAGAGGTTCTCCTACTGGTTCGATAACCTTGGTCTCATCACTGAGGGAAATACCTACCGTCGCTATAATGCATCATCCCTTCCTCTTTGGGGAAATATCGACGTAGTTGTAGCAGACATCAACTAGTAGCTATGTGTTTGATCGTTCTCTCTCTCGTGTTCTTGATTTGGCACAATCTTGATGTACCGCGAGCTTTGTTAATATATTTGGATCTTATGGTGTTCTTCCCTCTCTACCTTCTTGTGATGAATTGAGTCTTGCTCTTTGAGGTTTCGTTATGTTGGACTGAGTATTGGATTTGAGAACACTTGATGTATGATTTGCGATGGGATATCTGTAGTGACAATGGGATGTTATATTGATTCACTTGATGTATGTTTTGGCGCTCAACTCGCTAATTCCCGAGGTGGCATAGGGGTTGATGCATGTTTGCGTCCTACGTTCTCCGATAGAAACTTTGGAGTGATTCTTTGTTGCATGTTGAGGGATTTTTATGTGATACAATTATGATATCATTGTTGAGAGATTTTGCACTAGTCAAAGTATGAACCCTAGGCCTTGTCTTCAAGCATTGCAATACCATTTTTGCTCACTTTTGTTACTAGTTACCTTGCTGTTTTTATTTTTTCAGATTATAAAAATATATTTCTACCATCCATACTACACTTTTATCACTATCTCCTCGCCGAACTAGTGCACCTATACAATTTACCATTGGGTTGGGTGTGTTGGGGATACAAGAGACTCTTTGTTATTTGGTTGCAGGGTTGTTTGAGAGAGACCATCTTCATCCTACGCATCATCCACTTGAGGGAAATTTGCTACTGTCCTACAAAACTTTGCGCTTGGAGGCCCAACACGAGTCTACAAGATGAAGGTTGTGTAGTAGACATCAGCCCACAGGGCGCCCCCTGGGGCGCGCCTCCCTGGCTTGTGGCTTCCTCAGGAAGCTCCTAGCCCCCTCTCCAAGTCTACGGGTGTCTTCTGGTCCAAGAAAAATCATCGCGAAAGTTTTATTTCGTTTGGACTCCGTTTGATATTCCTTTATGAAAAAGCCAAAAACAAGGGGAAAACAACAACTGGCATTGGGCACTAGGTTAATAGGTTAGTCCCAAAAAAATGGTATGTTAATGCATATAAAACATCCAAAGCAGATAATATAATAGCATGGAATAATCAAAAATTATAGATACATTGGAGACGTATCACCAGCATAGAAGTGCTTAGAGTATACACCCGTTAGACATGCACGGTGCATAAGTATCAAATGTATGAAGCAACAACAGGTTTCCCATTGAATCTTTGGTACCGTACAAAAGAAGCAGAGAATCCCATGCAAGGAAGCATGTACTCTTCCTACACGTCCTGATTTTTTTGTATGTTTATTAGATTTGATTGGCATTACTCAACAAGAAAATGGGGAAAAAAATGGTCAGCGCCATCTGAGGGAGTCCTGTACTAAGGGGTCCTCGAGCGTCCGCTCTACTCAATATGGGCCAGACTGATGGGCTGTCGAGATAAAGGAAGAAGGCCACCTCCCGTGTCCGGTTGGGACTCGTGTATGCGTGAACGACAAGATTAAGTGTCCGGATATGATGTTTCCTTTCATATAAACCGACTCTATACAACCCTAGGCCCCTCTGATGTCTATATAAACCGGAGGGCTTAGACTGGAGACAGGATCATAACATTCATAGGCTAGACAATCTAGGGTTTAGCCATTACGATCTTAAGGTAGATCAACTCTTGTAACACCTATACTCATCGAATACAATCAAGCAGGACGTAGGGTTTTACCTCCTTTAAGAGGGCCCGAACCTAGGTAAAAATTGTGTCCCCCTATCCATAGTTACCATTGATCCTCAAACATACAGCTTGGGCCCCCCTACCCGAGATCTGCCGGTTTTGACATCGACATTGGTGCTTTCATTAAGAGCTCCGCTGTGTTGTCAATAGAAGGATTGATGGCGCGCCTCTTCATCAATGATGATACTGTGTCAAGAGAGACTTTTCTCCCCGGACAGATCTTCAGGTTCGGCAGCCTCGTGCTACGCGCCGACTCGACCGGCCGCCTTGAGCAGGTCAATAGCTACGGCCCTGGTCACCAGATTAGGTTTAGGAACTTGAACTATGTCGCTGACATCCGAGGGGATCTTATCTTCAAGGGATTCATGGCCCCAACTGCTGCTCCCCACCCTCATAAAGAGGACCCTTCCGATCCGCCGTCAGATCCCGTTCAGGGGACAATGCTCACACCTGCCTCGGCCTTAGATCCGGGGCAGATCGTGTTTTCCAACGACAGGGAGATTCACCCCACCGGACACTCTTCCATCTTGGAACCCTCAATCAGAGACCCAGACGCGACCGCACCATCGGAGTCAAGCGGAACTCTCCCAGTCATCGGAGAGCCGGACTCGCCTCTGAAGGATTACTCCAAACTGTTGAGTTATGCACCCCCGGACCCCATCAAGTGTCCGGCCCCGCAGATCCGCAGACCCCCATCCAGCTTTTTCTTCTAGAGGAAGCACTAGGCTTAATACAATCTCTCGCCATTACCGAAATTTTGCCTCCAAACTACACCCAGCGTAGGCTAGGGACTGAGGTCGGGGAATTTTTCACCCCACCCACCACCCACTTAGTAGCCACTGTCGAGGATTTAACCGACATGCTAGACTATGCCTCCGACGACATCGACGGCATGGACGATGATGTCGACGTCGAGCAAAGCCAAAACCCGCCTATTACAGGGCGTTGGATGGCCACTTCTACCTATGATGTATACATGGTGGACACTCCTGAGGAAAAGGAGAACGATGGCATCCAAGATCCAGGCAAGAATAAGCCCGTCGATGAACCACCAAAGCGTCGACGTCAGCGGCGCCACTCACGATCGCATCGGTAAAGGATAGCACTACCGGCACCGGAGATAATGAAACCCCGGACAACGCCGAAGACCACCCCGTCGAGCCTACATCCGAACAAGACGAGAGGGAGGAGGGTTAGTACAGCCTTGAGCACGCAGATCACGAGGACTCGAAGGATAGCAATTACTTACCTATCTCCGAAGAGGATGTGAGCCTCGGTGACGAAGATTTCATCGTCCCAGAGGAACCCCTCGAACAAGAACGCTATAAGTGACAACTCATCCCCACTGCGTGGAGCCTGAAAAGAAACAATAGCAGCTTCAAGCTAAACAGGACATGCTCAACGATAGGTGGCCTATGGTCCTAGCTGCTGAAGAGTACGGCCTTGAGCGACCAGTAAAGAGTTATCCCAAGCATAGGCTGCTGCCATGATTCGATGATGAAGCCCTTGAGCCAATTCCATCGAAGTACAACTATGCTGATTAACCAGACCGGCCACCATGTGGACAGGACAAACCGGCCCATCACGTCAAACACCAGCCTGCACCACCTCGCCGTAGAGGCAGGGAGACAGTGGCGCCGGACTATACTTATGACCTGCATTAGGACCTGGCCAATAAAGCTGGTCAGACCAGATCGATCTACGGATCCAGAGGACGTGCGTACTTATGTCCGGCCTCCGGATGTCGACGACCTCAGTCACATAATCCAGCAACCCGGAGAGTCAGCCCGCAAACTTTGGAATCGGTTCCTCATTAAAAAGAACCAAATCATGGACTGTCTAGACGCCGAAGCCTTAGCAGCCTTTAAACACGGCGTCCGTGATGAATGGCTCGCCCGACACCTCGGGCAGGAAAAGCCGAAAACCATGGCAGCCCTTACAACACTTATAACCCGCTTTTGCGCAGGCGAAGATAGTTGTCTAGCTCGTAGAAGCAATAGTTCCAGCGATCCCGGCACCTCTGAGGCTAGAGACGGCAATGGAAGGCCATGCTGCAACTAAAACAAACACTGGAATAACAACGACGACACCGAGGACACGACAGTCAACGCCGGATTTAGTGGTTCCAAACCCGGTCAGCGGAAGATACCTTTCAAAGGCAATAGGGACGGTCCATCCAACTTGGACAAAATCCTCGAGAGGCCCTGTCAGATTCATGGCACCCTCGATAAGCCTGCTAACCACACCAATAAAAATTGTTGGGTTTTTAAATAGGCCGGTAAGTTAAATACCGAACACAAGGGGAAGGGACCTCCAAGCGAGGATGGCGATGAGCCCCGTCAGCCAAACACCGGGGGTCAGAAGCAGTTTCCCCCTGAAGTAAAAATAGTGAATATGATCTATGTCACTCACATACCCAAAAGGGAGCGCAAGCGCGCACTAAGGGACGTCTACGCTGTAGAGCTATCGCCCCAAAGTTCAATCCATGGTCAGCCTGTCCGATCACTTTTGATCGCAGGGAGCACCCAACCAGTATCCGTCACGGTGGTTCGGCCGCCCTGGTACTTGATCCTATCATTGACAGATATCATCTCACTAGAGTCCTTATGGACGGTGGCAACAGTCTTAACTTGATCTATCAAGATACTGTCCTCAAAATGGGCATCGACCCATCAAGAATCAAGCAAAGCAACACTACCTTTAAAGGAGTGATACTCGGCGTGGAGGCCCGTTGTACGGGCCCATTGACACTGGAAGTGGTATTCGGCTCTCCGGACAACTTCCGTAGTGAAGAGCTGATCTTTGATATCGTCCCTTTCCGTAGCAGCTATCATGCACTGCTCGGACAAACCGCTTTCGCCCGTTTCAATGCGGTCCCGCACTATGCTTATTTGAAGCTTAAAATGCCTAGACCATGGGGCATCATTACAGTCAATGGAAACATGGAGCGCTCCCTCCGAACCGATGAGCACACCACGGCCCTAGCAGCCGAGGTATATGGCGGCCTCATCAAGCCGAACAATTCATCAGCCATCAAGACCAATGACATTGTTAAAAAAGTCTGGTCTGCACCTCATACAGATAGCTCAGTTGACCCATACCTTGCGTAGCAATTCTGCCTCCATCGACTGCCCTATAAGGCCACGGTATATGTACTGCGCGTACATAAGTACGCACTTAGAATACCTTGGGCAACGCTAGAGGCACACTGCAGGAAAAGTCAATAGTACGGCTTGACCCTATTCGGACCTCACATACCTTTTCCTTTCCTTTCTCTCTCACTGCAGGTTCTTTCGAAAACCTCAAAGCCGCATGGTGGAACGAGGGCTCCCTCCCGGGCCCCTCTGTGTTTTCTTTACAGACAACCATCTAAACTTCCTCTCAAAGGATCAACTACTAAGGAGAAATGACACAGACGTGTGGCAGGGTACCGTAGGGATCTTCAAACCACTACTTTTAGGCCCTGTGTAAACCTTTCCCTTATGTAAATTCTTCGGCACGTAACATGACCTCATTATTTATGGCATTATATGTCTAAGCATGTCTCTATAAGGATATAAAGGAAGCAAATGATCACCAACTTTTGTTCGGTACTTAATGTTTTCCCTCCTTACTTCTAATTGGCATATGTGCCTTAGCCCGGTCTTTGCTTCGGGGCTATATTCGGCCTTGCACATCCTAAAGTCCAAACACCTCTAGTGAACTCTTCGATGTCTCGGATATTGCATTATATGCATCGGTTCAGAATCATGTCTTTTGGCCTATAGTTGGCTTGCCCGGCTCCTATGCTTACCACCTTACATTCTGCTAGTTCGGCTAAGGTAGTAAATGGAGAACTACTGCGATTGTATTTCCGGCTTGTTCGGGCAAGTACCTTAGTAGAGGAAGCCGAAAATTGACCGTCATGATAAGCGAGAGCTGGTCAACGATCAAGTGACTTAGTGTTATACTACAAATCGTTCGCGATTCTTACCGTGTCACACGAGGGGCTGGGACTCGACCAGCCACGTTGCAGAGGCATCGTAATCCGGATTGCCACTCAATGCAACTCGGGTTAATACTTAACCCCACCAATGGACTCCTATGGCTAAGTGAAGGTAATAAAGCTGAATAGTCTGATTGCCTAGTTCACCTCGCGGACGCCTCCTCTGTGGACCAAGACGTTGGATAAAGTGCGGCCATGTGTTTACGAACATCCCTATACTATTTACATGGGGGCAGAAGCCGATGACTGGCAACCTTTAGAAACACAAATAATAAACAGCCACACGGGAGGATAAACTAACAAAAAAAGCGCAATCATAGCGCGGATTCATAACATAGTTTCTGCCACCCAATTACATTCAATCAAAAATAACATCCTTGGAACATTGGCCCTCTACTGTCCAGTCCCCTTCAAGGACCTCTGCAAAGTATCTCTCCGACTTTCGATGATCTTTACCCTCCGGTGGCCCTGCTGTCGCCACTTCGGTAGCCTTCATTTTCGCCCATTGCACCTTCACGCAGGCAAAGGCCATCCGGGCACCTTCTATTCAAGCGGACCGCTTTATGGCATCAATCTGAGGACATACATTGACAAGCCGCTTCACGAGGCCGAAGTAGCTGCTGGGCATGGGCTCGGCTGACCAAAGCTAGACTATCAGATCCTTCATGGCCAAGCTGGCCACCCTGGGTAGCTCGGTCAGCTACTTCAGCTGGTCGTTGAGGGGCATCGGATGCTCTAGCGCAAGATACTGCGACCAAAGCAGCTTCTCGGTGAAGCTCCCCTCCTCAGCTCGGAAGAACTCCGCGGCGTCAGCCACACTTCTCGGAAGATTCGCAAACGCGTCTGGAGAACTCCAAACTCGGGTCAGCAAGATAAATCTCCTACTTCCAAATTTACTCTTCAGAAGAAAGGCCTTACCAGCTGCTATCTGCCTCGCCTGCTGGATCTCTTGGCGAGCGCTCTCAGACTCAACCGAGGCCTCCTTGGTATCCTGGAGAGCCTTGGCGAGTTCGGATGCTTGGTCTGACGTCTTCTGCTCCAAGGACTCACACTTAGTAATGGTGTCCTTGAGATCCTGCTAGACTTCGCCCACCTGAGCCTCATGTTTGCAGCGGGCAGTTTGCTCCGCCTCCAGCTCCTTCGTTGCTTTGTCAGCGGCTGCCCTATTTGCCTCCGCCTCCTTCTGGGCTTGGGCAAGAGCGCTCTTGAGGGATTCGGCCTCGGCCGCGCCAACTGCGATCATAATCACAAAGTCAAATAAGTTAAAGGACTCAATACACATATCAATTCTGACATATAAGTTTCGCATACCTTGCGTTTCGTCAAACCGCTTGTTGACGTAGTCGAGCTCCTCATCGGTCAATTGAAGCTTCCGATTGAGCTCGGAAACCTCTGCGGCATGGGTGGTCGCCGCCAACATGGATGCCTGTCATACACATTACCACAGTATATTAGTAACTCCGCTTGGGGATCCTCTGTCTGGATTGTTCTAATCCGGACAGAGTCTCGGGGGCTACTATTTATATATGGGTTCATCCTTTCATATAAAAAAAAGAAAACTTGTTAGAGGATTACATTGCATACCTCAAAGCCCGTCAGTAGGCTGTTGAAGGCTTTGTTCAGTCCGCTTTTCAGAGACTGAACCTTTTCCATAACCACACCCATCAGGGTGCGGTGCTCCTCCACGATGGAAGCGCGTTGCAACGCCTCCTCCGGAGCATCAGCAGCCTCCAGATTAATGAAGGCCTCTGTGGGAGCTGATAACCCACAAGTATAGGGGATCCCAACAGTTTTCGAGGCTAGAATATTCAACCCAAATTTATTGATTCGACACAAGGGGAGCCAAAGAATATATGAAGGTATTAGCAGCTGAGTTGTCAATTCAACCATACTTGGAGATTAATTATCTGCAGTGTAATGCCCGGATAATCAAGCTACAGTAATCCCTACTAATGATGCCCAGTCATCACTATTACTATTGCTAATCTCACTTTGATTCAAAACCAATTCAAATTCAATTTTAAAATAAAGTCAAATAAATTATTTCTTCATGCAGTAAAGCTAAAATGTTCAAGTAAATCTATAAATTACCCTGATCATCTTCTTGATGAAACCAACTTCATTTGACTCACCATTTAATCCCTGGGAAAATATAAAGTGGTCCAACATCATATTAAATGACCTTTTCAATTTCTAAAAATGCTTGAACAATTCCATTGACCTTGAAACTTTTTAGGCAACATCACAAGGTTGTGCCTGAATTATTGCTAAGTTTCACATTCAATAAAAATCATTTGATGCCGTGATTCCATCCAAAATAGTAAGCTATCCTTTTAATATAAAATAAAAGAAATTAAAATAGAGAAAAGGAACCCCCTTTCCCAACTGGGTCTCGGCCCAGCTGGATCGCAAGGCCAGCCCACCATCCTCGGTTCCTCCCCTCTCTCCTGTTCGTGCGACCGAGTCGCTACAGGGGTAGGTCGCCCCGGACCCTCTCACCGGCGCCGACGCCGCGAGGGGATAAGGGCGCCCACATCACGACCCCTCGATCCCATCCACCCCACTGGCTCCCCCACTCCTTCCCTCTCTCCCTCCCCACAGATCTCCCCTGCCCCGAGCGCGTCCATGGCCGCGCCACCGCCGTTCCCATGGCCGGAGCCATCCCCGACCTGTGAGGATATGCTCTAGAGCTTCGTCGGCCTCGTCTTCATCGCCTACGACCACCGGTTCGAGCTGAAGCCATCGCCGTCGATCTCCACCACCGGTGCCTCCCCTCGGTTCCGAGCACGTCCGCGACATCCCTCGCAGTGAGCCGCGTCCATCCCCCTCCTTGCCCCCTTGATTTGTTTCCATAGCTGCCGTCCCCGAGCACACCCGAGCTCCCATGTACGCGTACGCGTACGTGCGTGCCGTGCTGCTACGGTTACGTTGTTGTGCGTTGTTGCTGCTTAGAGCTGCGGCTGCTAGCTGTGCCGCTGCTCTTCGCTACGGCAGCTGCTGCTAAACCGATGCTCCTTGCCGTTGAGCGCCGCTGCTACTTTTCCCTGATTTGCCTCTGGCTACTGTCGCGCTGAGTGACCCTACCCGTGCCCGCCGCGCCTACTACTGCCCCGGCAGCCCCGCACGCCACGTCCCCGACCACCACGCCCCGGCCTACCCCAGCGCTGCCTCGCCACCCGCCCACGAGCCCGCCAGGGCCTCTCCTGCCTGGGGCCGTGCCCTGTTTTCCTGCCCGGTGCGCGATGCGCTGGCCGCCGGCGCTCCTCTGTGAGTAGCCGCGCGTGCTGCCCAACCGTGGGGCCGACATGCTTAATTACGGGGGCTAATCCCCCTTTAGTGATTAATTTCCCCTAACACTCACTAACCGGTGGACCCCCCCACCCTCTAAATAGCTAGTTGTTAAAACTGAAGCACTAACATGTGGGCCCTGCTAATAATTTAAAACGCTAAATTAAATCAAAACTACCTAAGACAATGACACATGGGCCCCACAACACTATTCACGTTTGACCGGTCAATTGTTGACTGTTGAGTCAACAGTTGACCTGGCCCACTGTCGGCCTCTATGTGTACACAGGGCTGGGTACACTTAGCTTTTTTTCCATTCATTTTCTAATTAAGGTAATTTTAGAATATTGTTAAAACTTTGAAAAAATCCTATAAAACAATCTGTACCTTAGATGAAGATAATTTATATATGAAAGTTGCTCAGAACGACGAGACGAATCCGAATACACAGCCAGTTCGTCTTCCCCATATCCCCAGCATAGCAAACACGCAACTTTCCCCCTCAGGTTCGTTTGTCCAAAAATGCCAAACTTCGGGAAAGCATTCCCGGATGTTATCCCCCTTCGCCGGTAGCGTGTAGCACCATGTTAGAACATGTCTAGCTTTGCCTGTTGTCCTGTTATGCACTTGTTTGCTCTCTATTTACTGTTTCTTCTTCCTCTTCTCTCCGGTAGACCCCGAGACCGATGTTGCTCCTGTGATCGACTACGTCGACAACGACCCCTCCTTGCCAGAGCAACCAGGCAAGCCCCCCTTTGATCATCCCGATATCACCCATTCCATTCTCTCTTGCTTGCATTAGATTTTACTACTGTTATTGATTGCTCCTATTCTGATGCATAGCCTGCTTTTGTATCTGCTGCTGTATCTTACCCGCTTATCCTAAACTACTTAGTATAG
The DNA here is from genome assembly GCF_018294505.1 of Triticum aestivum. Taxonomy (NCBI): domain Eukaryota; kingdom Viridiplantae; phylum Streptophyta; class Magnoliopsida; order Poales; family Poaceae; genus Triticum; species Triticum aestivum. The sequence goes on along the minus strand of NC_057810.1, from coordinate 551,906,507 downwards.
GTTGGTTAGTGACCCATCAGTGACCCCCACCTTGTCCTTGTTGCCCCTGCTTCATCATTGAAGACCCAGTCAACGGGATTGAAGACTAGGCCCCGGCACCGCACATCACTTTCCCCTTAGTTGCTGGACACTGCTGGGTTACTATCGAGTGCCGAGGGTGAGACCTCTACAGCACTTCTGATGTTAACCCTGTAGTGTAGCTATTCGGTCGTGGTCATCGAGGGTGATTCCGCCTTAACCACTTCCGATATGACTCTGTCGTGCAACCCCTCAAGTGTGAACCTCGGGGGTGATTCCTCTTACGTTCACCTTGATGATTACATCGAGTGGAATTCACCGGGGGTGATTCCTCGGGTTTTCCCCTTGATGTTTGGACACACGGTTACTATGGTTACTATGACTTTAGAATGAACCATGTTACTAAAGATTGGTCAACCCTGAGGGGTACCCGCACGAGCATAATTGCGAGTGATGTGGAGACGAGTTGACCTGTAGGGCACCCGAGAGTTGAATACGAGGCGTGGTCGGGCATTCTTAGCCCTTGCCGCAAGTCCTCGAGACGGGGCGACGGGGTCACATCTTTCGTGAGTCTCTGCTTGTTACCGCGCGTTCCTAATCCACTACGATTTGGATATTTGATCCGAGGGGCCTCTGGCCTGATAGCACTAACCATCACGTGGGCATAGTATGGGCGTTCTGCGTCGTATACATCAGCCAAAGCTTAATAGACGTCAGTGACTGAGCGGCGCGTGCCGGGTTGGACTGGTAAGCTCCTACCTTTTTAGGGAGGTAGCTAGGTCTGCTCACCGTCCGCGTTCGCAATGTGCAGGAGTTCCCGGGGAGATGGCCCATGACCCCTGGGGGCATAGGTTTAGTCCGGCGTGCTGACCTCTCTATTAAGACTAGGTCGGGTTGCGGCGTATTGTTTGGCCGAGGCCGGGCATGACCTAGGAAAGTGTGTCCGGCCGGAGTTAATCGAGCGTGGTGGGTAAGTTGGTGCACCCCTGCAGGGAAGAAAACATCTATCGATAGCCTGTCCTACGGTAACGGACACTTGGAGTTGTATCCCGATCGATACAACTAGAATTGGATACTTGTGATGAGAACTGGATGGTGATGAGAATTGGATTGTGATGATAATTGGATAGTATGGCTCTGGGATTGCTTTCTCGCAGGGAGTCGAGAAAGGATCTCTGGCCGAGGTTGATGACACTACTACTACTTACTTTATGCTACTCTACTTCCTCCTGTTGCTGCAAGATGGTGGCTTCCAGAAGATGCTAGTCTTCGATAGGACTAGGCTCTCCCCTCTATTCTGGCATTTCTGCAGCCCAGTCCACATATACAGCCTTCCTTTGATAATGTTGCATACATAGTGTAGATCCTTGCTTGCGAGTACTTTGGATGAGTACTCATGGTTGCTTTGCTACCCCTTTCCCCCCTTTCTTCTTCTTTCCGGTTGCTGCAACCAGATGTCGGAGCCCAGGAGCCATATGCCACCGCTGATGCTTACTACTACGTGGAGGCCGCCGACGACAAAGAGTAGTTAGGAGGCTCCCAGGCAGGAGGCCTTGCCTTTTCGATCGATGTTGCTTTTGTGCTAGCCTTCTTAAGGCAAACTTGTCTAACTCATGTCTGTACTCAGATAATGTTGCTTCCGCTGACTCTTGTATATTCGAGCTTATGTATTTGAGCCCTCGAAGCCCCTGGCTTGTAATATAAAGCTTGTATTATTTTAATTTGTGTCTAGAGTTGTGTTGTGATATCTTCCCGTGAGTCCTTGATCTTGATCGTACATATTTGCGTGTATGATTAGTGTACGATTGAATCGAGGGCGTCACATGCAGCAAAGTGATTAGTAGCACAGTAGTATGATAGTTTCAAAGATAGTAGCAACAGCAACAGTGACGGTAACAGTGATAGTAGTGATATTGTAGCAGTAATGATAGCAGTAGCAATAGTAGTAACTTAGCAAGAACAATAAAAGGTAAATTCGTAGACATTGGATCAGTGACTCATTGGATGATATTCATCATGAGACAGTTATAACCTAGGGTGATACGACACTAGCTCTAGTTCATAAATATAATGCAGGCATGTATTCCGTAAATAGTCATACGTGCTTATGGAAAGAACTTGCATGACATCTTTTGTCCTACCCTCCCGTGGCAGTGGGGTCCTATTGTAAACTAAGGGATATTAAGGCCTCCTTTTAATAGAGAACCTGAACAAAGCATTAGCACACGGTGAATACATGAACTCCATAAACTACGGTCATTACTGGGAGTGGTCCCAATTGTTGTCACTCCGGAGCTGCCGGATCATAACACATAATAGGTGACTATAACTTGCAAGATCGAATCTAGAACATGGATATAATGATGATAACATAAACGGTTCAGATCTGAAATCATGGCACTCGGGCCCAAAGTGACAAGCATTAAGCATGGCAAAGTCATAGCAACATCAATCTCAGAACATAGTGGATAATAGGGATAAGGCCCTAACAAAACTAACTCGATTACATGATGAATCTCATCCAACTCCTCACCGACCAGCGAGCCTACGAAGGAATTACTCACTGCCGGTGGGGAACATCACGGAATTGGCGATGGACATGTGTTGGTGATGACAAAGATCGGAGATCCTCTTCTCCGGAGCCCCGAACGGACTGCAGATCTGGCCTCCTGATGAAGAACGGGAGACAGTGGCGACTCCGTCCCGTGAAACGCGATAATTCTTTCTCCCTGATTTTTTTCTGGAATAATGTGAGTTTATAGCGTTAGTTTCAGGCTCAGCGGGGCCACCAGGTGGGCAGGACCCACCTGGGCGTGCCTGGGGGCAGGCGCGCCCTGGTGGGTTTTGCCCACCCAGGTGCCCCCCCCTCAGGTATCTCTTGGCTCTAGAAATTCTCTTTATTGATAGAAAAAATCCTCGCAAAGTTTCGTTGCATTCCGAGAACTTTTATTTCTGAACAAAAATAACACCATGGTAGTTCTGCTGAAAACAACGTCAGTCTGGGGTTAGTTTCATTCAAATCATGCAAATTAGAGTCCAAAACAAGAGAGAAAGCGTTAGGAAAAGTAGATACGTTAGAGACGTATCAACTCCCCAAGCTTAAACATTTGCTTGTCCTCAAGCAATTCAGTTGATAAAATAAAAGTGAAAAAGAAAAAACTTTTACGAACTCTTTTACTCTTGTTTCATAAATAAGTTTAAACAGCACCCAGGTTTTCAGCAAGGATTATAACTAACCATGTCGACAATAACTCTTAAAAATTATATTAACTCATATCAATGAAATAAACAAATGGAGAGCAATACTAAGATATCTCAAATAGAAACACGTTGTCAATACAACCATGATATAATATGACAATAGTGGTATCTTGTTAGCCTTTTCTGAGACCGCAAAACATAAATGCAGAGCACCCCCAAAGTTTAAGTAGCGACTAAATATTGTAATTCATGGTAGAAAAGATCGAATCATGATGCATCCAACATTAGTTACACACAATGCATCAGCATGACAGCAGTGCTCTCAGGTTCTGGTGCTTATTTGAGAAGGTGATGACACAACATAACAGTAAATAGATAGTCCCTTCGTATACAGAAGCAGTGATTTGTAGAGGTGCGAGAGCTCAAATTTTTAAAACAAAGGTAAATGAAATGTTGATACATGCACACTTCTTATTTACTTTACGACTATCAGTTATCAATATCTTTCATGCTAAACACACTAGTAGCGGTTTCCAAGCGGAAATGTAAAGGTTATGACTCCATTGAGAGTTTTTGTTTAATTATTTGTAAGCTTTTTTCTTAAGTTTAATTCTAGATGTACGTTGCAGTTTCATGCAATAGAATTTTTGGGGTAAAAGAGTCAATTACACCGGTGGTACTAGAACTTGGAGTGAACGGTCATTTTCATGCTAATACTTGTGGATACGTCGAACTGGTGTAAAAACTAGGCTCGGGCGTGCAAATACGGTGAAAATCATGTTTGAATACGAAAACCGTGCTGACTAGGCTTGCCAGCGTGGCGCGGGTACAGTTGTCGGTGACGTTTATTTACAAAAAAATCCTTGAAATATTTTTTCCTCGGGAAAAAACCCCTGGTGTGGGTCAAAATTAATAGTAGTTTACATATGTCAGCGACACACAAATTATAGAAAAAGTACAGCTGCAGGTAATCGCACCCGTGAACTTAGAAACCTGTCACGCCAGGTTAACCACCACAGCGACAAGAGTGTTTTTTTTAGTAACACCGACAAGTGTTTTTTTTAGAGAAACCAACAAGAGTTTCTTAATTACATTATAAAAATAAACACTTTTATATAATCCATGAATATTTTATTCAAACCATGAGCATTTTTAAACATATATGAGCATTCATTTATATATACAGAAAATATAAAATTACATTTTATGTTTTTATTTATGCTAATTATTCCATGAACAGTTTTGGAATTTATAATTTAATTATATGGTTACTTTTAAATTAATATGTGAATAATTTTATAAGGTGATGTTTTATTTACTTATATATCATTTATAACATATGATCATAGTTTACATATATTTTATAAACTTCTAAAAAATAATAGTGCAAAATGGGTCACATGGAGTACATTCCAGTATAAGTTTAAAGGATATAAAATGTACCACCTTCGTTCCTAAATGTTCCTTCATTCCAAAACAGAGGGTGCATTTAGTGAATTTTAAGAAGACACGCAAATATGTTAAAACATGTGAACACTTTTTAAAACAACAAAAAAAATCTTAAAGCATGAACACTTTTATATATACTACATTAATCAATAATTAGTTAAAACTCTGAGCAATTTTAAACTTATATAACCATTTACTGAAATATACAGAAAAATATAAAATTAATTTTATTTTTTCAATATGCATATTATTACATGATATTTTTGTAATTTATAAATTAATACATGATATTTTCTACATATTTGTAAAATAATCAGTGTAAATAGGCCGCACTCACTGCAGATCATGTTCGTAGGTTTGAGACCTGGGGGGGTCCTTTTTCGTTCTAATTTTCATACTTTAGGCGGGACCTGTTAGAATTAATGGGCTAGGCCCATAGCAATTTCTGAAATCTCAAAGCCCATGTGTAAAATGACAAGTGGTGGTGCTAAGTTTAGTCCCACCTTGGAAGTTGAAAAAGAGTTGGACCTCTTTATATAGTGGGTTCTCTCCATCACTCTAAGTGGTCTGTGAGAAGAGAAAGGGAAAACCACACGCGCGCGCTCGCTCGCCGGGGCGGGGCGGGGCGGGGCGGGGCGGCGCGGCGCGGCGCGTACATGCGACATGCGACATGCGCGTGAATGGTTCGCCGAAATCCGGTCCGTCTCCTTGCAGGAGCGCAGCTTCCTTTTGCCATTTATTTTTATGTCTTGGCAGAAAAGTTTTTGATTTCTTGTCCGGTAAGTATACGAATTAGAAACCGAGTCGGTTTGGGATTGTGGTCGCGACACAATACTGCCTCTGGTCCTAATATATATACAGCTACCGGCTGCGGCCATAGATACACCGAAATACACCTAGGGTTTTGCCTCATCTCACAACTTGCGCCGCCATCGTAGTCTACTCCATCCCAAACGCCGGCGTGCATCGGCGCGTGGGAGAGCAGGTCTCCGGAACCGTTCGTCTTTGTGATCCTGCACCGGGAGAGGACGAATTAGGTTTTTGGGAAGCGCTGTGCGCGACTGCTCAAATTCGACATCACGGGTCGTCTTCCGTTCAAGTCGGGCGGTGCTACTCATCGTCGTATTCACCACCGTCAGCAGCAGATCGTCGCCAACATCGTCATCAACACTGTTGCGCCCATAATAGCTAACGATCAGTACGTCCAACATCCTCTGTTCATGTCTGTTTCTACAGCTATTGTTACGTGTTTGCTGCTGTTATGCATGTCTTGCTGTTCTTCTAGTTTGCTAGATTATTGCATGCTAGTATCTCTTCTAGTCATGAATTATTTACTGGAATTAATCATGAACTTGCCTAATATTCCAACAATCCAAAAACCTAATTCTAGACAATTTCCTGAGTTAACTATGGCTGGATTCGCTGATGCACTGAGGCCGGATAAGTTTACCGGTGTGCACTTTAAGAGGTGGCAGGTGAAGACCACGCTCTGGCTTACTGCTCTGAAAGTTTTCCACGCTAGTGTTGATGGTCCAGAGGGAATGACCGACGAAGATCGGAGAAAATTCCAGGAAGCCAATACTATGTTTGTGGGATGCATTCTAAGTGTTCTTGCTGACCGTGTGTGTGATGTGTACATGCACATAAACGATGGAAAAATTCTGTGGGATGCACTGAATGCAAAATTCGGTGCAACAGATGCAGGCAGTGAACTGTACATCATGGAGAGTTTTCATGACTACAAGATGGTGAATAACCGTTCTGTGGTTGAACAAGCTCATGAGATACAGTGCATTGTGAAGGAACTTGAACTCCTTAAATGTGTTCTACCCGATAAATTCGTGGTTGGGTGCATGATTGCAAAGTTGCCTCCTTCATGGAGGAATTTCGCCACAACTCTGAACCATAAGAGACAGGAGATATCAGTTGAAAATCTGATTGCATCTCTTGATGTTGAAGAAAAAGCTCGGGCTAAAGATACCACTAAAAAAGGAAGTGAGGTTCAGCCTACTGCTAACATGGTGCAGAGGTACCCATAGAACAAGAACAAAGGGAAGAACAAACCTGTTTTCAACAAGCCTACCAAGACTACTACCTTCAAGAAGAAGAAGTTCAACAAGGCTGAGCTAGAGTGCTACGCCTGTGGGAAGCCTGGACACTTTTCCAAGGAATGCCCTGAACGTGCAGACCGCAGAGGGAAAGCAAGCTCCAAGACTGTCAACATGGTGACCACTAGCATTACTGATGGGTATGGTAATTTACCTATTGTGCTTTCAGTATTTCAATCATCTTCGTGGTGGATTGATTCGGGTGCTAACGTTCATGTGTGTGCTGACATGTCCCTGTTTACTTCTTATCAGGTCGCAAGGGATTCTTCCGTCCTAATGGGGAATGGGTCACATGCTTCTGTTCGTGGCATTGGCACGGTGGATCTGAAGTTTACTTCGGGAAAGATCGTGCAACTAAGGAACGTGCAGCATATCCCTACTATGAACAAGAATCTAGTTAGCGGCTCCCTTCTATGTCGAGATGGATTTAAGGTAGTTTTAGAGTCCAATAAAGTAATCGTGTCAAGATTTGGACAATTTATAGGAAAAGGCTATGAGTGCGGAGGCTTGTTCCGCTTTTCTCTTTCAGATTTTTGCAATAAGTCAATAAACCAAATTTGTGCTAGTGTTAATGATGATGCAAGTATTTGGCACTCTCGTTTATGTCATATTAATTTTGGTTTAATGTCTCGACTATCCAACATGAGTTTAATTTCGAACTTCACAGTTGCCAAAGGTTCTAAGTGCCATAGTTGTGTGCAATCTAAGCAACCTCGAAAGCCTCATAAGGCTGCCGAGGAGAGAAACTTGGCACCTCTAGAACTCATACATTCTGATCTTTGTGAGATGAATGGTGTGTTGACAAAAGGTGGAAAGAGATATTTCATGACTTTGATTGATGATGCGACTAGATTTTGCTATGTTTATTTGTTGCAAACTAAAGATGAAGCATTAGACTACTTTAAAATCTATAAAGCTGAAGTTGAAAATCAACTAGAGAGAAAGATCAAGCGTCTTAGGTCCGATCGTGGTGGAGAGTATTTTCCAAAAGTTTTTAATGAATTTTGTGAGGAACATGGTATTATTCATGAGAGGACGCCTCCCTATTCACCTCAATCAAATGGAGTGGCCGAGAGGAAAAACCGCACATTGACTGACTTGGTGAATGCCATGTTAGACACTGCTGGTTTATCTAAGGCATGGTGGGGGGAGGCTCTATTGACTTCATGTCATGTCCTGAATAGAGTTCCCAACAATAATAAAGAGAAAACCCCTTATGAGGAGTGGGTTGGGAGAAAACCATCACTTTCTTATTTGCGCACTTGGGGATGTTTGGCAAAGGTCAATATTCCTATTCCTAAGAAACGCAAACTTGGACCAAAGACAGTGGATTGTGTCTTTCTAGGGTATGCTCAACGGAGCATTGCTTATAGGTTTTTAGTGGTAAAATCTGAAGTACCTGATATGCATGTTGATACTATAATGGAATCTCATGATGCAACATTTTTTGAGAACATATTTCCTATGAAAGATATGCATAGCATTGCTAGATTTTCTTCTGAGATAATTCCTGAATCTAGTACAACTGATGAATATTTCGAACAATCACATGAGGAAGTCCTTGAGAACGATAACAATGAAGTTCCTAGAAGGAACAAGAGACAAAGGATTGCAAAATCTTTTGGTGATGATTTCATTGTATACCTTGTGGACGACACACCCAAGACGATTGCAGAAGCATATGCATCTCCGGATGTAGATGATTGGAAAGAAGCTGTTCATAATGAGATGGACTCAATTCTTTCTAATGGAACTTGGGAACTAACTGATAGACCATATGGTTGTAAACCTGTGGGCTGTAAGTGGGTGTTCAAAAAGAAGCTAAAGCCTGATGGTACTATTGATAAGTACAAGGCGCGGCTAGTGGCCAAGGGCTACACTCAGAAAGAAGGCGAAGATTACTTTGACACCTATTCACCCGTTGCTAGAATGACCACCATTCGAGTGTTACTTTCCTTGGCTGCCTCTTATGGTCTTATCATTCATCAAATGGATGTAAAGACAGCTTTTCTCAATGGAGAGTTGGAAGAGGAGATCTATATGGATCAGCCCGACGGGTTTGTGGTAAAGGGTGAAGAAAGAAAGGTGTGCAAGTTGTCAAAATCTTTGTATGGTCTGAAACAGGCACCTAAGCAATGGCATGAGAAGTTTGAAAGAACTTTGACTTCTGTAGGATTTCTCATTAACGAGGCTGATAGGTGTGTTTACTATCGCCATGGTGGGGGAAATAGTGTCATATTATGTTTGTATGTGGATGACATACTGATCTTTGGTACAAACATTAATGCAATTAATGAGGTCAAGTCTTTTCTATCAAAAAGTTTTGACATGAAAGATCTGGGAGAAGCCGATGTAATTCTAAACATCAAACTTATTAAGGATGAGAGTGGGATTACATTAACTCAATCTCACTATGTTGAGAAGGTCTTGAACCGATTCGGTTTTATGGATAGCAAGCCTTCTCCAACACCTTATGATCCCAGCGTGACACTTAGAAAGAACAAGAAAGAAACGAGAGATCAATTAAGATACTCTCAAATTGTCGGTTCACTCATGTACTTAGCTAGCTCTACAAGACCAGATATCTCTTTTGCTGTGAGCAAACTGAGTAGGTTCATGTCCAACCCGGGTGATGATCATTGGCATGCACTAGAAAGGGTCTTGCGCTATCTGAGAGGTACTATGAGTTACGGAATTACTTATTCAGGGCATCCTGCTGTGCTAGAAGGATATAGTGATTCAAATTGGATCTCCGATGTTGATGTACTTTACGCAACAAGTGGGTATGTATTTACTCATGGTGGTGGCGCAGTGTCATGGAGGTCTTGCAAGCAAACCATATTGACGAGGTCAATTATGGAAGCAGAATTAACTGCTTTAGACACAGCTACTGTTGAGGCAGAATGGCCGCGTGAGCTCTTGATGGACTTGTCGGTTGTTGAAAAACCTGTACCGGCTATTCTTATGAATTGTGATAACCAAACGGTTATCTCTAAAGTGAACAATTCTAAAGATAATGCAAAGTCATCAAGACACGTGAAAAGACGTTTGAAGTCTGTCAGGAAGTTGAAAAACTCCGGAGTAATAACTGTTACGTATATACAAACAGACAAAAACCTGGCAGATCCCTTTACAAAGGGACTATCACGAAATGTGATAGATATTGCATCGAGGGAGATGGGTATGAGACCCATAGATGTTACACCATAGTAGTAACCCAACCTTTGTGATCGGAGATCCCGTGAATTTGGATCTGGGAAGAACAAGCTATTGGTTAACTGAGGAGAGTAATAACTTATGATCGTCTCCAAGTGAAGATGCAAAACTCTCAGAGCTGTAAGGCTCAGATCTGTAAGGCAGGTCAGCAACATGCCTTAATGTGGTTCTATTGGCTATAATTAGCAAAGATGCTGTCCTACAGAGCAGTCTTGAAAGAACACACCTATATGAGTTCTGACTGTAAACGTCGCAGTCTATGAGATTTGGGTGATCTCTAGTAAACTCACGAAGAGACAAGGGAGTATGAAGTATAAGCTCCAAACCGCGGGGTAGCCTATTGGCGGTCAGGTACTAGTTAAGACTTTGAGTGAAACCTGTTCACACAAAACTAGAAATTCAAGGCATAGTCCATTGTCAAGTTGTGAATGGATGTAGCTTAAAGTTCTAGGCAGAAGTTCAACTTAACAGTCTCTGCTGAAACACGGGTCTATTAAACAAGTGGTGAGAGAAGGCAAATCTCTAAATGGGTATTTGAGATCTGGTGGGGGATTGTTAGAATTAATAGGCTAGGCCCATAGCAATTTCTGAAATCTCAAAGCCCATGTGTAAAATGACAAGTGGTGGTGCTAAGTTTAGTCCCACCTTGGAAGTTGAAGAAGAGTTGGACCTCTTTATATAGTGGGTTCTCTCCACCACTCTAAGTGGTGTGTGAGAAGAGAAAGGGAAAACCACACGCGCGCGCTCGCTCGCCTGGCCTGGCCTGGCCTGGCCGGGGCGAGGCGAGGCGTACATGCGACATGCGCGTGAATGGTCCGCCGAAATCCGGTCCGTCTCCTTGCAGGAGCGCAGCTTCCTTTTGCCGTTTTATTTTTATGTCTTGGCAGACAAGTTTTTGATCTCTTGTCCGGTAAGTATACGAATTAGAAACCGAGTCGGTTTGGAATTGTGGTCGCGACACAATACTGCCTCTGGTCCTAATATATATACAGCTACCGGCTGCGGCCATAGATACACCGAAATACACCTAGGGTTTTGCCTCATCTCACAACTTGCGCCGCCATCGTAGTCTACTCCATCCCAAACGCCGGCGTGCGTCGACGCGTGGGAGAGCAGGTCTCCGGAACCGTTCGTCTGTGTGATCCCGCACCAGGAGAGGACGAATTAGGTTTTTGGGAAGCGTTGTGCGCGACTGCTCAAAATCGACATCACGGGTCGTCTTCCGTCCAAGTCGGGCGGTGCTACTCATCGTCGTATTCATCACAGTCAGCAGCAGATCGTCGCCAACATCGTCATCAACACTGTTGCGCCCATAATAGCTAACGATCAGTACGTCCAACATCCTCTATTCATGTCTGTTTCTACAGCTATTGTTACGTGTTTGCTGCTGTTATGCATGTCTTGATGTTCTTCTAGTTTGCTAGATTATTGCATACTAGTATCTCTTCTAGTCATGAATTATTTACTGGAATTAATCATGAACTTGCCTAATATTCCAACAATCCAAAAACCTAATTCTAGGCAATTTCCTGAGTTAACTATGGCTGGATTCGCTGATGCACTGAGGCCGGATAAGTTTACCGGTGTGCACTTTAAGAGGTGGCAGGTGAAGACCACGCTCTGGCTTACTGCTCTGAAAGTTTTCCGCGCTAGTGTTGATGCTCCAAAGGGAATGACCGACGAAGATCGGCGAAAATTCTAGGAAGCCAATACTATGTTTGTGGGATGCATTCTGAGTGTTCTTGTTGACCGTCTGTGTGATGTGTACATGCACATAAACGATGGAAAAATTCTGTGGGATGCACTGAATGCAAAATTTGGTGCAACAGATGCAGGCAGTGAACTGTACATCATGGAGAGTTTTCATGACTACAAGATGGTGAAGAACCGTTCTGTGGTTGAACAAGCTCATGAGATACAATGCATTGTGAAGGAACTTGAACTCCTTAAATGTGTTCTACCCGACAAATTCGTGGTTGGGTGCATGATTGCAAAGTTGCCTCCTTCATGGAGGAATTTCGCCACAACTCTGAAGCATAAGAGACAGGAGATATCAGTTGAAAATCTGATTGCATCTCTTGATGTTGAAGAAAAATCTCGGGCTAAAGATACCACTGAAAAAGGAAGTGAGGTTCAGCCTACTGCTAACATGGTGCAGAGGTACCCACAGAACAAGAACAAAGGGAAGAACAAACCTGTTTTCAACAAGCCTACCAAGACTACTACCTTCAAGAAGAAGAAGTTCAACAAGGCTGAGCTAGAGTGCTACGCCTGTGGGAAGCCTGGACACTTTTCCAAGGAATGCCCTGAACATGCAGATCGCAGAGGGAAAGCAAGCTCCAAGACTGTCAACATGGTGACCGCTAGCATTACTGATGGGTATGGTAATTTACCTATTGTGCTTTCAGTATTTCAATCATCTTCGTGGTGGATTGATTCGGGTGCTAACGTTCATGTGTGTGCTGACATCTCCATGTTTACTTCTTATCAGGTCGCAAGGGATTCTTCCGTCCTAATGGGGAATGGGTCACATGCTTCTGTTCGTGGCATTGGCACGGTGGATCTGAAGTTTACTTCGGGAAAGATCGTGCAACTAAGGAACGTGCAGCATGTCCCTACTATGAACAAGAATCTAGTTAGCGGCTCCCTTCTATGTCGAGATGGATTTAAGGTAGTTTTAGAGTCCAATAAAGTAATCGTGTCAAGATTTGGACAATTTATAGGAAAAGGCTATGAGTGCGGAGGCTTGTTCCGCTTTTCTCTTTCAGATTTTTGCAATAAGTCAATAAACCAAATTTGTGCTAGTGTTAATGATGATGCAAGTATTTGGCACTCTCGTTTATGTCATATTAATTTTGGTTTAATGTCTCGGCTATCCAACATGAGTTTAATTCCGAACTTCACAGTTGCCAAAGGTTCTAACTGCCATAGTTGTGTGCAATCTAAGCAACCTCGAAAGCCTCATAAGGCTGCCGAGGAGAGAAACTTGGCACCTCTAGAACTCATACATTCTGATCTTTGTGAGATGAATGGTGTGTTGACAAAAGGTGGAAAGAGATATTTCATGACTTTGATTGATGATGCGACTAGATTTTGCTATGTTTATTTGTTGCAAACTAAAGATGAAGCATTAGACTACTTTAAAATCTATAAAGCTGAAGTTGAAAATCAACTAGAGAGAAAGATCAAGCGTCTTAGGTCCGATCGTGGTGGAGAGTATTTTCCAAAAGTTTTTAATGAATTTTGTGAGGAACATGGTATTATTCATGAGAGGACGCCTCCCTATTCACCTCAATCAAATGGAGTGGCCGAGAGGAAAAACCGCACATTGACTGACTTGGTGAATGCCATGTTAGACACTGCTGGTTTATCTAAGGCATGGTGGGGGGAGGCTCTATTGACTTCATGTCATGTCCTGAATAGAGTTCCCAACAATAATAAGGAGAAAACCCCTTATGAGGAGTGGGTTGGGAGAAAACCATCACTTTATTATTTGCGCACTTGGGGATGTTTGGCAAAGGTCAATATTCCTATTCCTAAGAAACGCAAACTTGGACCAAAGACAGTGGATTGTGTCTTCTAGGGTATGCTCAACGGAGCATTGCTTATAGGTTTTTAGTGGTAAAATCTGAAGTACCTGATATGCATGTTGATACTATAATAGAATCTCGTGATGCAACATTTTTTGATAACATATTTCCTATGAAAGATATGCATAGCATTGCTAGATTTTCTTCTGAGATAATTCCTGAATCTAGTACAACTGATGAATATTTCGAACAATCACATGAGGAAGTCCTTGAGAAGGATAACAATGAAGTTCCTAGAAGGAACAAGAGACAAAGGATTGCAAAATCTTTTGGTGATGATTTCATTGTATACCTTGTGGACGACACACCCAAGACGATTGCAGAAGCATATACATCTCCGGATGTAGATGATTGGAAAGAAGCTGTTCATAATGAGATGGACTCAATTCTTTCTAATGGAACTTGGGAACTAACTGATAGACCATATGGTTGTAAACCTGTGGGCTGTAAGTGGGTGTTCAAAAAGAAGCTAAAGCCTGATGGTACTATTGATAAGTACAAGGCGCGGCTAGTGGCCAAGGGCTACACTCAGAAAGAAGGCGAAGATTACTTTGACACCTATTCACCCGTTGCTAGAATGACCACCATTCAAGTGTTACTTTCCTTGGCTGCCTCTTATGGTCTTATCATTCATCAAATGGATGTAAAGACAGCTTTTCTCAATGGAGAGTTGGAAGAGGAGATCTATATGGATCAGCCTGACGGGTTTGTGGTAAAGGGTGAAGAAAGAAAGGTGTGCAAGTTGTCAAAATCTTTGTATGGTCTGAAACAGGCACCTAAGCAATGGCATGAGAAGTTTGAAAGAACTTTGACTTCTGCAGGATTTCTCATTAACGAGGCTGATAGGTGTGTTTACTATCGCCATGGTGGGGGCAATAGTGTCATATTATGTTTGTATGTGGACGACATACTGATCTTTGGTACAAACATTAATGCAATTAATGAGGTCAAGTCTTTTCTATCAAAAAGTTTTGACATGAAAGATCTGGGAGAAGCCGATGTAATTCTAAACATCAAACTTATTAAGGATGAGAGTGGGATTACATTAACTCAATCTCACTATGTTGAGAAGGTCTTGAACCGATTCGGTTTTATGGATAGCAAGCCTTCTCCAACACCTTATGATCCCAGCGTGACACTCAGAAAGAACAAGAAAGAAACGAGAGATCAATTAAGATACTCTCAAATTGTCGGTTCACTCATGTACTTAGCTAGCGCTACAAGACCAGATATCTCTTTTGCTGTGAGCAAACTGAGTAGGTTCATGTCCAACCCGGGTGATGATCATTGGCATGCACTAGAAAGGGTCTTGCGCTATCTGAGAGGTACTATGAGTTACGGAATTACTTATTCAGGGCATCCTGCTGTGCTAGAAGGATATAGTGATTCAAATTGGATCTCCGATGTTGATGTACTTTACGCAACAAGTGGGTATGTATTTACTCATGGTGGTGGCGCAGTGTCATGGAGGTCTTGCAAGCAAACCATATTGACGAGGTCAACTATGGAAGCAGAATTAACTGCTTTGGACACAGCTACTGTTGAGGCAGAATGGCCGCGTGAGCTCTTGATGGACTTGCCGGTTGTTGAAAAACCTGTACCGGCTATTCTTATGAATTGTGATAACCAAACGGTTATCTCTAAAGTGAACAATTATAAAGATAATGCAAAGTCATCAAGACACGTGAAAAGACGTTTGAAGTCTGTCAGGAAGTTGAAAACTCCGGAGTAATAACTGTTACGTATATACAAACAGACAAAAACCTGGCAGATCCCTTTACAAAGGGACTATCACGAAATGTGATAGATATTGCATCGAGGGAGATGGGTATGAGACCCATAGATGTTACACCATAGTAGTAACCCAACCTTTGTGATCGGAGATCCCGTGAATTTGGATCTGGGAAGAACAAGCTATTGGTTAACTGAGGAGAGTAATAACTTATGATCGTCTTCAAGTGAAGATGCAAAACTCTCAGAGCTGTAAGGCTCAGATCTGTAAGGCAGGTCAGCAACATGCCTTAATGTGGTTCTATTGGCTATAATTAGCAAAGATGCTGTCCTACAGAGCAGTCTTGAAAGAACACACCTATATGAGTTCTGACTGTAAACGTCGCAGTCTATGAGATTTGGGTGATCTCTAGTAAACTCGCGAAGAGACAAGGGAGTATGACGTATAAGCTCCAAACCGCGGGGTAGCCTATTGGCGGTCGGGTACTAGTTAAGACTTTGAGTGAAACCTGTTCACACAAAACTAGCAATTCAAGGCATAGTCCATTGTCAAGTTGTGAATGGATGTAGCTTAAAGTTCTAGGCAGAAGTTCAACTTAACAGTCTCTGCTGAAACACTAGTATATTAAACAAGTGGTGAGAGAAGGCAAATCTCTAAATGGGTATTTGAGATCTGGTGGGGGATTGTTAGAATTAATGGGCTAGGCCCATAGCAATTTCTGAAATCTCAAAGCCCATGTGTAAAATGACAAAGTGGTGGTGCTAAGTTTAGTCCCACCTTGGAAGTTGAAGAAGAGTTGGACCTCTTTATATAGTGGGTTCTCTCCACCACTCTAAGTGGTGTGTGAGAAGAGAAAGGGAAAACCACACGCGCGCGCTCGCTCGCCTGGCCTGGCCTAGCCTGGCCGGGGCGGGGCGGGGCGGGGCGTACATGCGACATGCGCGTGAATGGTCCGCCGAAATCCGGTCCGTCTCCTTGCAGGAGCGCAGCTTCCTTTTGCCGTTTTATTTTTATGTCTTGGCAGACAAGTTTTTGATCTCTTGTCCGGTAAGTATACGAATTAGAAACCGAGTCGGTTTGGGATTGTGGTCGCGACACAATACCGCCTCTGGTCCTAATATATATACAGCTACCGGCTGCGGCCATAGATACACCGAAATACACCTAGGGTTTTGCCTCATCTCACAACTTGCGCCGCCATCGTAGTCTACTCCATCCCAAACGCCGGCGTGCATCGGCGCATGGGAGAGCAGGTCTCCGGAACCGTTCGTCTTTGTGATCCTGCACCGGGAGAGGACGAATTAGGTTTTTGGGAAGCAATGTGCGCGACTGCTCAAATTCGACATCACGGGTCGTCTTCCGTTCAAGTCGGGCGGTGCTACTCATCGTCGTATTCACCACCGTCAGCAGCAGATCGTCGCCAACATCGTCATCAACACTGTTGCGCCCATAATAGCTAACGATCAGTACGTCCAACATCCTCTGTTCATGTTTGTTTCTACAGCTATTCTTACGTGTTTGCTGCTGTTATGCATGTCTTGCTGTTCTTCTAGTTTGCTAGATTATTGCATGCTAGTATCTCTTCTAGTCATGAATTATTTACTGGAATTAATCATGAACTTGCCTAATATTCCAACAATCCAAAAACCTAATTCTAGGCAATTTCCTGAGTTAACTATGGCTGAATTCGCTGATGCACTGAGGCCGGATAAGTTTACCGGTGTGCACTTTAAGAGGTGGCAGGTGAAGACCACGCTCTGGCTTACTGCTCTGAAAGTTTTCCACGCTAGTGTTGATGGTCCAGAGGGAATGACCGACGAAGATCGGAGAAAATTCCAGGAAGCCAATACTAGGTTTTTGGGAAGCGCTGTGCGCGACTGCTCAAATTCGTCATCACGGGTCATCTTCCGTCCAAGTCGGGCGGTGCTACTCATCGTCGTATTCATCGCCATCAGCAGCAGATTGTCGCCAACATCGTCATCAACACTGTCGCACCCATAATAGCTAACGATCAGTACGTCCAACATCCTCTGTTCATGTCTGTTTCTACAGCTATTGTTACGTGTTTGCTGCTGTTATGCATGTCTTGTTGTTCTTCTAGTTTGCTAGATTATTGCATGCTAGTATCTCTTCTAGTCATGAATTATTTACTGGAATTAATCATGAACTTGCCTAATATTCCAATAGGACCTACGTCAACAGGTGCTTCTGTGTGAGAAATAAATAAAATTCAAGGGTGTTATTCGAGTCAGGACCAACACCACGCTGGCGATCCTAGTCAGTGCAGGTTTTGTATTCAAACTCGATTTACTTCAGCAGTTCGATGTATGCCGCAAATTCTACCACGAAACTGATCGTTCACATGAAGTTCTAACACCATCAGTGTAATTTGTTTTTAAGATTCACTAGTGTAATGAGTAATGACTCTATTATAAGTGGTTAGGGCATCTCCAAAGGTTACCCGTCAATTTTCTCCCGCATCCACCCACGGACAGAGGGGACTAGTCCGCGGACACGGATGTAGAAGGCCACCATCCAACGATGTCCATATACATTCCAGACACTTTTTCAACAAACCGGTTGAAATTCATGCAAACACAACGGATTTCATGCAAACTAGACAAAAATATTTACAATTTAGACATATTTTAACTAAAAAGATAAACTATGTGCACGTATAAGCGCGCGGGGCTCCACTCCTACGACACAGACACACTACACTAGTCTACGGTCGGCCACGGTTGATCCTTTGTCTTCCCCATGTCTTGTTGCCTGCTCATCGGACTGTCGGGAGTCCAGGAGGCATATTCTTCCCCCGTATCTTCGCTATGTCCGGCCGCGCCGCTCATAGGAGTGGCAAACAAGGTGCTTCAGCCGAAGGGGAAGGGTGCTTCCGTGAAGCCCATACGGGAACCGACGATGGTCTGAGATAAAGAACCGAACAAGTCCTGGTTGTACAAGTCGGCGACGCGCTGGCGGTGGCCTTCCTGGGACCCATGCAGGGGCCGCCTCCCGTGTTTTACTTTTCCTCGTTGTTGGTGGCGGACGCGGATGCACGCCGGATGGTGCGGTGGCAGGCACGGAAAGCGCGGTACGACGTGGTGTCGTCCATGGCAGCGACGATGCCCGTTCCGCCATGCCCCCGGCACCGGCCTGGAGCAACTCGCCACTCCTCCGCGAGCTGGCTTGGAGCGGCGAGTTGCTGAACCGTGCACCGGCTTGGAGCGGCAACTTGCTCCGTCTGGCTTGGAGGTGGAGCAGCGAGCTGTCACGCTCGTATTCGGCGGGCCACCCAGCCGGCTTTTATGCTGGAGAACTAATCTTTCCGCTCGTCGGGTGCCATCGAAACGGTGGAGAAAATGGTAGAAGGAGGAGATGGGGAGCGGCGGAGTGGTGCGGTTCTTGCTCGGCATTTGTCCTCTTTTAAATAGCGGGCGGGGCGGAAGGAGCTTGCCCGACATTGTGTTCAATGACGGCCCGCTCGTGAACGGACGTGTGGCCAGAGTAGGTTTATCGACTTTCACACGGGTTTAGTGGAGGCGTTTGAATGCGGTGAGGAGACGTGTTCAGCCGGACATGTAGCAGACGGCGCCCTCGGCCGACGCGCCGCTTCAATGGCAGAGGCAGTAAGAGGTCGCGTCCGCTCTGAGCCGTCTTTAATGCGAAGTGACGCACTTTATATCGGCATGAAGGCGAGCAGCTGGCGGGGGGGGGGGGGACGCTCGTGGGTGAGGGAGGAGTGGGTTTGGGTGGGCTAGAGCAGTCAGAAGCGGGTGTGGGTGTGTCCGGATGACCGCAAAGCCCCCACTTCGTTTCCGGCTTGCGAAAGAAATTACGTTCGAACCGTCATATGGACCGATACGGGCTCACGTTGGATGACTTCATGGTCCAGACAGCATGACCAACACGGACCGAGCCGGGTTAAGAGTCAGCGTTAGAGACGCCCTTAAAAATGGTATGGTACTAGGAAACTTTGCACGCACTTTTATTATGATTAGCGCGTGGCTTGGATATTTCCAGTGAACGCAGGTATTACAGGTCATGCTCAATTGACACCAGGGTAGGATGCGAACTGATTAGGTCACACAAACTCAGTGGAAGTGCCCTTCTGCTCCCAGGTGCAAATGCACCTGGGTGAAAAGTTTCTGGAAATGGCAATAAGAATCAAATTCTTTTTGTAGACAAACATTCTTGAGTGTTCTTCCCACGTATAAATTTTCATGAAGAGATCACATTCGTACAACTTACAGTAAAGATTACGGATTTTTTTGTTCTGAGCACATTGAATGACCTTTTTTATAAAGAGATCACATTCGTAAAACAAGCAGCCAAAAATACTTCAAAAATAACCTTTTGTCAGAGTACAAATTTTGTTTCTTTTTTTGTTCTGAGCACATCAAATGTTATTTCCTCATGAAATTTTGCTTCGGAGTAGAACATTCCTACATGTGTGTTGTAAAAAAAATCTGATTTTTTAGTTTAGTTTTTCTATTTTTTCGCATTTTTACTGTTCATCGGGGTGCATATGCACCCGGGAGTAGATACTCCATGTCCCAAACTCAGGCCTTATTTCCATCATCTCAACCGTGGATCCCCTATGCAAGCGCTATATCATGCTCGCCCATTCTGTTTAAAATTCGGCGCACGCGTATCAGATTAGGAGGATCCTAGGCGACATAGAAAAGAGGGGAGAAATTACGGGACAGCATGCTTGGGATACCGTTAATCCCTGACCCGGGTGCTGGCTAAACCTGCAATTCCCCCTGCTGTTCTTACTGATCTGCCTGCCCGTGACACCACAAATATAACTCGCTGTCCCCCGGCCCTGTGTGTTTGTTTAAGGTGCGCACGCTCTGTGATTAATGCCACTGTCTTATGACGACGATACTTGTCCACATCCATGCTTGCCATTAATGCTGTAGTATCATCTCTCTCTTTCTGTGTCAAGTTGATCTGTCTCTCCCTTAATTGCGAGTCAGCCGGACCTGGATTAGCAAACGTGCATGCACATCTACGTGTCGACGGTGGAGTTGATCTGACTGCGGCGTCTAGCTAAGGTTAATACTCCCTACGTTTCTTTTTACTCCGCATACTCCCTCCGTCTAAGTGTGTAAATCATCTTACGAAAACCAAATAATCCCAAAATATTTAGGCGCGGTGCATTAATTTCTATTTCCTCTGTAAACTAATATAAGAGTGTTTAGATCACCACTTTAGTATTCTAAACGATCTTATATTAGTTTACGGAGGGAGTACTTCGTTTCTTGTTTCTTGACATATCAACCAATAAGAGATGAGAAGTGTGCATGCTTTTAATGACTTGAGACTACTAAACACTAGTTAGTTCATTGCATGCAATGCTATTGATTAGCAAATAAACATTAAGGTCTCTCGTTTTCCCCTCCTCCTTGGTCACGGTGCACAACCTAAGATGACTTACTCACCTAGACGGAGGGAGTATAAGATTTGGTCAAAGTCAAACTACACAAAATTTGACCAAATTTATATAAAAAAAGGTGAATATCTACAATACTGAAACTATATAGTATGAAAATACATTTCATGGTGCATCTGATAATATTGATTTCATATTGTGAATGTTTATATTTTTTAATATAAAATTAGTCAAACTCTACAAAGTTTGTCTTTGACCAAACCTTATATGCGAATTAAAAAGAAAAGGAGGAAGTACTATTGTTGGTTTGGATCTATCCATTGATTGACAGATTAACTCCATACGATTCAGTGCTGATTTAATTCGGAGGAACGGAGCCACACATGCCACTCTCGTTTGCCATTCACAGCAATCTCGATTTTTTTTGAAACAAGGCAAAAGGCTTGCCACTTTCATTGAATAAGGAGACGTTTAAGAGTCTTGGCCAAAGGCCAGGTTACAAGCATCACTCTCGCGGCATTAAATTACACAAATATTTCGCCCCAGCAAGGCACCACAACGAAGTTTTCGCTTTGACGCGAGTCATAAGCACCCCGACCGGAATCGCCGTGTTGCGGAACACACGTGCATTTCGCTCGTTCCAGATTTCCCAAGAGATAAGAAGCATAAGGGAAAGAAGCCCCCTTCGAGATTGTGACCTCCTGGAAGAAATGTAGTACCACCACTCGTTGACGGAAATCATGCCTCTCCAATCTATAGGATGGACATCATGTAAACCAAGCCATGTTTTGATCATTCTCCAAACTCTAACAGTGTAACGACATTGGAAGAGAAGATGAGCTGTTGATTCTGGCGTTTGTTTGCATAGCGAACAAAGGTCACAGTTTGACCAGCCCCTGCGCTGAAGTCGATTAGCCGTCCAAATTCTATTGTTGATGGCCAACCAAGCAAAAAAATTGCATTTGGGAGGAGCCCAATTCTTTCACACCAAAAGAGGCATATCAGAGTTGATATGGCCAAGAAATTGTGCACGAGTAGATGAGAATCTGAAAATCCTGACGAACAAGACGTGATAGCATGTACTCCCAAAAGCCCCGGCTACCTTAAGCATATAATCTCATGTTGTTACTCCTACTTGCTGTTAACGCTGGACCAACTCAGTTACTGCAGGGGTACTTGCTGTCAACGATTTACTGCATGGTTGTTTGGTCGGGCAATGGCACTCATTAGCTGGAGACCCGGCTCCAGCGGAGTACGTGAACATATGCCCTAGTCAACTTGGCAGGCATATCCCTTGGCTAATGCTCGATCGGTCGATGGATCGACCAGGGATTTAGGCAATTAATGGCGTGCGTGCCCCAGCCCAACCCAACCAGGGTTTCTCAATCTCAACTAATCCGCGCACGTGGAGTTCATTAATGAGCTTGGGGGACCAACTAAGTAGCCGGTAGAGCACACAGATAATGTAGTTACCGATCGATTTCTGCAGTTGGCCGGACGGGTGCAACCAGATCGATCGACTACCCGATTAAAGGTACTTAGTGTCAAAAACGTCCTTATATTATGCGACGGAGGAAGTAGAATACTGGGCTCTCTTCTAGGATCCTCCCATGCAAGCATGTTGCACTCTGGAAATAGGATTCTCACATCGCCATGGCACCGTCCGTAAGATCAAGCTAGCTGCTGGAGGAGACGATCGAGCCGACCGCCTGAAATGAAAGTTAACAAACCGAAGCGTGCGTGCGTGCGTGCGTGCGTGCGTGCGAGCCAATCGTTCTGTCTGTTGCGCACCACACGTACGCGCGCAGGTGTGAGTATAGTAGTAACTTGGCCGAGCGTCCGTGCGGGCCGGCCGGATCCACCAATTCGTCTGTCTGCACACGTGCATGTACGCTTGCTCGGCCGGGTAGGTCACGCGTAGACTGGCGGTGGGTCTTCTACCCTGTTCCGGCGAATGGAAGGAGAAAGTATACGGTATACTACTCTCTCCATAAGTTGGTGGAGTGTACCTAGAGACTAGAGTAAATAATGCATGGGCATACGTGTTCTGCTTTGCACCATCGTTGCAGAGGTTCTTTAGCCATAGCTAGGGCATTGAATCTTGGCCAAGATCACATTGTCATATCAGCCCCAAGCTGGCTAGCAAGTCGCAAAGCTCTTTCACAAAGAGAGCATTGGAGTGCCAACGCACCTGGTGCAAGAGCCTTGTCACCCAAAAATACCGAGTGTTTGACAAAAAAAACTACCACAATTTAGGTCGTCGTCCCACAAAACTACCATTTTTTATAAAGTGATGAAAAACTATCAAAATTCTTAATTTGTGACAAAAAATTACCACTTTCAGGTAATAGACAGTTTAAACGATTTAAACATGTTGACCGTTCAGTTGACCGTTATTACAGGTGGGACCCACACATCATTCTTCTTCCTCCTCTCTCTATCTTTCTTTGGCATTTTCAAAAACAACTTCTGTGCATAGGAAGGAAGGACCACCATCGCGGCGAGCCCTTGCTGCCGGAAGCTAGTCCGTCAGGGCTGGCGGCGAGCAGGTTGAGCAGCTCGTCGCCGACCAGATCCGCCGCCTCACGTCCGCCTCCTCGCCGGAGTTCCCTTCGGTCGCCCCTCATCTTCGCCTCCCGTCGCCGGTGCCTAGCGCCGTCGCCCGCTCGTCTTGGTGCGCGAGACGGCCCATGCCCCTGCGCCTGGAGAGCTACCGCGTGTGGGCACTGGGCGGCGGCGGCAAGTCATCGGAGTCGCGTCATTGGCAGCCGGTCCGGGCGCGTCCGCTACAAGCCGGTGGTGCGCCTGCTTCTTGGGGGCCTTGGGCGCGTCCGTGACAGAGGCGGGAGCCGACATCGGACCCCGGGAGTCCGCCGGCGGCGAGACGGGGGGACGGGTCCGGCGGCGAGACGGGGGACGGGTCCGGCGGCGTCGATCTGCAGTGGGGTGGGAGGTGGGAGGCAACGGCTGCGGGTGGGCCAGTCTCCCCTGGCATTGACTTTTCAGCCACATTAACCTTGACGGGTGGGCCAGTTTTGTCCGTTTTCTGTTTAAATCGTCTAAAACGATCATCAAGTGAAACTGATAGTTTTTAGCGACAAATTAAGAAATTTTCGGTAGTTTCCGGTCAAAAATTTCAAAGTGGTAGTTCTGTGGGACAAAAACCCCTAAAATGATAGTTCTTTGTCAAACACTCCACAAATACCACATGCTCGATGGTCCTAGGTGAGTGAAGGGAAATTGCATCTAAAACTCCATGCTCAGGAGGGCGAGGGTTGGCTTGGCCCAAACTGTCGCCGTGAGGGTGTCGTGGCCCTCGTTGTCCCAAGAGAAGCCACCTTCAAAACCACCGTCGACAGAGGCTTTGTACCAATGAATCTAGTGTGCGCAAGATGATGCAAGCCTTGTTGGGGAAAGTGCATCGATGCATCCGGGTACATATGAACCCATTTTAAAAACACATTCCTAAATGCTAAAAAAATCTAAAAAAGGTTGCACGGATACATCTTGATGCGTTTACATGTGGGCATAAAGTTTCACGGAAAAACAACTTTTTGTGACATGTGCAAAAAGACAAAAAGATGTGTCGTAAAATGCTATGTAGAAGCACTGAATTATTTTTTTGCAGAGACAAAATGAAAGGCATTTTTCACCAAACTTTGTGGCGCGCGCACACATTTGCGCATGTATGGGTGAAAATTTCTTTTGATATTTTTGACACTTTAAAACATGTTTAAAATGCATTTTTTTAAAGTGGGTGCATATGCCCATGGGTTCACGACATGCCGACTCGCCTTGTTGGGATCTAGATTAATATTTTTTGACAAAGGGTAATATATTGGCATCAAGACAATATCAATTACATCTAGTCTCTGGAAAACCATGTCTCAACACGTTAACATGCCGAATCTGTACTTTGGGTAAGATTTTAAATTGGTGCATACCATGGCCAGGTTGTGACTTTCCCGAAATGTGACCTGCATTTTCAAATTGTTTCAAGTACAGTTTGTACTTCGAGATAAGATTTAGAATAGGAGGGAAGAAGCATACTTTTCGGTAGCTCATTGGCCAAGTTGTCAGTTGTCACCAATTATAAGTAGTGTTTCAAGCGCCCTAGCTAGTACGCTACTCCGTCCTGACTCTCATGGGAGAATAAAAACGGTAGACCTATGGATGAGCTGTGACTTGATTACCTGCTAATTAGAGGGTGAGTGAGTATGAAAGTACTACAATAATTGGTGCCCTTGGTGGCAGGAGACTGACATGGTTACTTCTGCTTATTCTTAAATTCTTATTTATTAGGGCCTCTTTGATTCGCAAAATTCTAAAAGTGCAGGAATAGAAATAACATGGGAATTGAATGACATGCATATTCAAATCCTATAGGATTTTCTTTGTTTAATTGAGCCACCAAAAAAACAAAGGAATAACTTTCTAAGAAATTCAAGTAGATGCTAAAATTTCTATTAACTCTAATTTATAGGTTTGTTAAGATAAATTCTTGTAGGATTCAATCCTACTAATCAAACAACTAATTTACGGAAAATTCCAAGGATTCTATTCTTCCAAAATTCCTATGAAAATCATTCGAATCAAAGAGACCCTAAATTCTTATGTGGGTGTATCAAGTTGATATTGTTGCAATCCATTTTTTAAAAAATGGGCCTCTTGGATTCATTTGATTTTAGAAAGTACAAGTGTAAGAAAAACTAGGATTGCATAAATGTCTACTTGAATCATGCATTATTGAATTCCACAAAAGTTAGTTTTTTTGAACCACATGAGGAACTAAACAATATTTATAAGGGGTTTGAGTCAATGGAAAAAATTCTTATGAAATGTAGTATAGTGGATTTTTTGAGAATATTCTCGTAGGATTGTTTCCAATAATAAATATCATATGGATCAAACATTGTACCGGAAAAATCCTAAGGTTATATTCCTCCTTTTTTTTTGGGTGTGAATCTAGAATCGAAGAGGCCCTTAACTTTGGAATTTGCTTTTGCGAGAGAACTGAACCAGAATTACTCACACATATGCCACATGCATATACCTATTGTATTTTTCATCAAGTTGGATTGATTCCCTAGCATGGAGAATTTTTTTTTACAACCAAGTAATTGTTTCTAACAAAGAAAAGGTAAGCCCTAATAAACTGTGGTGGTTAGTCTGATTTGTACCCTTAACAACAAACCATTGCAAAACCTAGCCCATCTTTGGTCAATAGTTTTTTGGTAATTTATTGTTACCAGTAAATAAACAACAACCATTGTCAGAGTAAATGACCACGGGTAGCCTTATCCGCTCCCCATGGCGTTTCAAAACATCGAGGCCGGCTGCGCACCTCAAGCACCCAAGACAAAGGGCCGCCTTCTTGTGGCCGGCTGGTCCAAGCGACCGGCTACAGGAAGGCGGCAAGGCCCAAAGAGCGGCCCCAACGTGGGCCGACTCCTAGCAGGCGGCCCACCCTTGCGCCCTCAAAGTTTGCACCCACATAATGGCGACGAGACGGAGCGTGGCTATAGTGCAGCTTGCCACCCCCGAATCCCGGAGCAGGCGTGGCCACAGTGCAACGTACCGGGCGGCCATCCCTCGCCCGGCGCGGCACTGTTTCCACGTTGACTATGACATCATCCATGGCAGAGCTGCCATGCTCCCACTACAGGCTGTCGGTACGGCCCATAGGCGGTGGGCCCTGCCAGCCAGAGAAACACCCGAAGGCGGCATGCCCAGACTAGTCGGCATAGGGGGAGGTTGGCTCCCAAGAGCCAGCCCTCCCCTTCCCTAGAAGTTTGTGCACCATCAAACAAATAAGACGAGGTGTGGCTACAGTGAACGCCCACTAGGCGGCGACACTGTAGCCACGCCCTCCCCGACCAAGACATCGTCATCAGGGGCAAGGCTACAATAATGAGCCGCCAACAGGGCCCACAGGCGGTGGGCCTAACCTGTCGTCTAAGAGCCCGACAGCCGGCAGGACCCACCAGGCGGCGGGCCCCAGCAGTCGGCGGAGAGGCCGGCGACCACAAACACTGACGGCGTGGGCCTACACCCAACCGGATTACCATTGTACCCCTGGGGGGTAGGCCTATATAAACCCTCCAGGGCACCCATGCAAAGGGTTCAACTCTTAGACCATACACACCCACGTAGAGAGAGGAGTAGAGCTAGCCTTGCCCTTCTTCCTCCTCTAGTCGAACAGCTCAAGGAGCAAGCTTGTAGCCCTTATTGATTTAGTGACCATGCGGAGACCCCGCAGAACAGGACTAGGGGTGTTATCTCCTAGGAGAGCCCCGAACCTGGGTAAGATTCGCCGACGTGCATGTCTCCTCCTTATCCCATTTCCAGGCACCGGCGACGTCTTACTAGCTCCCACAATGATTAGCCATCCTTTGGCATATGTCGCACCAACCACCCGACATTTGGTGCCCATCGTGGGGCTAGGTGCATCGTCGTCTGGAGACCTGCTCTGGACGGGAACCTTGTTCCTTCCTGGCGAGCGCAGTCAGCCCGGCGCGCCTGATGGTGCTTGCGCCGATGCGCTGCGCGGTGTCGAAGCTGCCTGCGCGGCAGACTGCCTCACTGATCTTATCGTCGAGATCCGCCTCTCCGACGAGCCTGCGCCAGGCGTGGGCGCAACCAGCTGTGAGTGATGCCGCATCGACCTCCTTGTCAAGCTTGACATCGCCAGCGAGCCCACCTCCGACTTGGAGTCGATCGGCTCCACTGACCCGATGCTTGTCGACTCCGACATGGCATCCCTCGACACCGTCCCCACCAACGTGGTGGTCATCGACGACCCACTCCCTCGTGCCGACAGCGGCGGCAGCACCATCACCGAGGTGCTCGTCATCAGCCACGGCGAAGCATCCGGCGCGGACGCCCATGACTCGCTGCAGGCAACAATGCACGACATGTCTGCACCCATCGCGGGCGACACCGACGGCGAGACGTTGCAAGCCCACCGCCTTGTGCTCATCGAGAGCGGCAAGAAGCTAGCCTCCATGAGACGCCTCACCAAGGCCTATCAACGCGAGGTTGATCGTGCCGCCTACGGCACGCCGGCTGCTGGCGGGCCTAACCGCCTGGGCGCTGTCAAACAACACGGCGCGACCATCGCCAGCATGATGGGGGCCGACCGCCCAGTCTACGCCACGCCCATCGAGAACCTGCATGCTGCCCAGGCAGCAGCAGACGAGCTGGAGAACCTGGATGGTGACGAGCGATGCTACATGATGGAGCGCGTCCAACAGCTCATCGACACGGCTGTCGAGCGGCAAGAAGCCGGCGCTCGCGCCGAATATCCTCCCTCCCGCCGAGAGCACGGCGCGACCTCTCGGACGCCAACTGCAGGCGGTGCCCGTGATCGCAAAGACAAGGAGCCGGTTGCTAGCTGCAGTCGAACGCGCTTCAGCATTGAGCGTGACGAAGACAGCCGCCCACGATCCATGGAGCGGCGTGGTGATTACCCGCCTCTTCCTCTGCCTCGCAGGGAGCGATACACCTCCCCGCCGCCTGTTGAGCACCCGATGCTCAGTGGCCGGCTGGGCCGCCACGAGAGAATCAAAGAGAAGGGCGCCCGCCATCTGATCGACCGCCTAGCGTGATACCTGGCGCTAGAAGAAGAGGATGCGGTTGGTCCGCCTTGTTTTGGCCCCCGCATTCGCGACGAGCCCTTCCCCAAAGGGTTCTCGCTCCTAAGAGACACGCCCAAGTACAATGGCTCGATGAAGCCGGAAGACTGGTTGATCGACTACTCCTCCGCAGTCAGCATAGAAAACGGCAACAGGTGCGTTGCCGTGAAGTACGTCCCCCTCATGCTTCGGGGCACGGCGCGCACCTGGCTGAACAACCTCAAGCCCTACAGCATCAACAGCTGGGTATATTTCACTGAAGTCTTCATCCGCAACTTCACCAGCACGTAAAAATGGGCGCCCAAGCCTCGCCAGCTTTCCCTGTGCGTCCAAGGCCCAACCGAGTCTAGTCGCGACTACCTGACGCGGTGGGCCGAGCTTCGCAACTCCTGCGAAGGGGTGCACAAGGTGCAAGCTATAGAGTACTTCACCGCCGGGTGTAGAGAAGGCACCCTCCTCAATCACTGACTCCTCTACGACGAGCCGACTACGCTCGACGAACTATTGATCATAGCATACAAGTACGCCACTGCTGACTCCTTGATGAAGTCAGAGCTTCGGGTGGACACCTCTGGGAAGGTGCTCCCTCCGTCTCCCAGAACGCCATCTGGCGACACCAGTCGGCGCCCGCAGCAGAACGACAACAAGCGTAAGGCCCCGATGCCGAGTTCCACCAGCCGGCAGGTGGCAACAGCCGAAGATCAGTAGCTGGAAGGGCAGCCCATACCCAAGCGTCAGAAAGGCGGCAAGCCGGTTTGGCAGCCCGCTTTCTCCTATGAGCAGACCCTCGATGCACCCTGCAAGTTTCACAGCGGTGCGAAGCCGTCCAACCACACCACACGAAAGTGCCACTGGCTCATAAGAATCTCCAAGGGCTAAGGGTTGCTGCCTCCTCTGCTTGCTGGCCAGCCGCCTCCGGCTCCTCAGCAGCCGGCGGCCAGCCCAGCAGTCGGTGCCATCCAAGATGAGTTCCCTGAAGAGCACGAAGCCTCTATTGTTTTCACAAGCCAAGCTGATGACAGGCGCAGTCGACCGGCAGCACCAAGAGGCCAATGCTGTCACCTCTAAGGTTCTAGAGTTCATGCACTGGTCTGAGAAGCCCATCAACTGGAGCCGAGCTGACCACCCAGAAGTGATGCCTTCTTCGGGTTCCTATGCCTTGGTGTTGGATGCCACCTTTGCAACAGAGAGGCGAGCTGCTCGTTTCTCCCGAGTCCTGATAGATGACGGTAGCAGCATCAACATCCTCTACCGCGACACCATGGAGAAGTTGAACATCAAGACGAGGCAGCTCCTGCCTAGTCAGACCGTCTTCCATGGAATTGTGTCGGGTCTTTCCTGCTCGCCAATCGGCAAAATCAAGATAGATGTCCTCTTCGGAGACAAATATCACTTCGCCGCAAAGCAGTTTGGTTTGAAGTAGTGGACCTGGAGATCCCCTATCATGCATTACTTGGCCGACCTGCTTTGGCCAAGTTCATGGTTGTGCCCCACTACGCCTACCACAAGATGAAAATGCCAAGTACCAAGGACAACATTACCATAGTCGGAGACTACAAGTTGGTAGCCTGTGCCGCGTCAAGCAGCCGGCTGGCTGAGTCCCTTGTGATTGCTGCAGAAAGGAAGATCCTTGACCGAGTTGTGGCCATGGCCGGCAAGCAACCAGGCCTATCACCGGATCCTAAGGAGTCGGAGACTCAGGGCTCCTTCTAGCCAGCCAAGGAAACCAAGAAGATACCTTTGGACCCGGACCACCCAGAGAGGTTCGCACTTGTAGGAATCAACCTTGACAGCAAATAGGAAAGCGATCTCGTCGATTTCCTCCGTGAGAATCGGGATATCTTTGCATGGTCCTCCAAGGACATGCCGTGTGTTCCGAAGGATTTCGCCAAGCACAAGCTACATGTTAGGGAAGATGCAAAACCAGTCAAGCAACCCCTCCGCCGACTGTCGGAAGAGAAGAGAAGAATTGTTGGTGAAGAGATAGCCCGGCTCCTAGCAGCTGGCTTCATTATGGAAGTGTTCTTTCTAGAGTGGCTAGCCAACCCAGTCCTTGTGCTGAAGAAGAACAAGTGGCGCATGTGCATTGATTATACCAGCCTCAACAAGGATTGCCCCAAAGATCCATTTGCTTTGCCTCGGATTGATCAAGTGATAGACTCCAAAGCCGGATGCGAGCTGTAGAGTTTCTTAGATGCCTACTCAGGGTACCATCAGATCAAGCTAGATCCGTCCCACCGCCTGAAGACCGCCTTCATCACACCATTCGGAGCCTTCTGATACCTGACCATGACATTCGGCTTGAGAAATGCCGGTGCCACTTTTCAGCGTTGCATGCAGAAGTGCCTCCTCAAGCAACTTGGCAGAAATGCCCACGTCTATGTAGACGATATTGTGATGAAGACGAAGAAGCACGGTACCCTTTTGGAAGATCTCAAGGAAACATTTGACAACCTGCACCGTTTTCAAATCAAGCTCAACCCAGATAAATGCGTCTTCGGAGTACCAGCCGTTCAGCTCCTTGGCTTCCTGGTCTCTGAACGTGGCATTGAGTGCAACCCTATGAAGATCAAAGCCATTGAGAGGATGGAGATACCCACCCGACTGCGAGATGACCAGAAGTTCACTGGGTGCTTGGCATCCCTCATCCTCTTCATCAGTCAGCTAGGAGAGAAGGCTCTTCCCCTGTACCAACTCATGAAGAAAACCACTCACTTTGAGTGGAACGACCAGGCGGACGAGGCCTTCCACCAGCTGAAGAAGATGTTGACCACGCCGCCTGTCCTGGCGGCTCCGACTGACAAAGAGCACATGCTCCTTTACATTGCTGCAACCAGTCGAGTGGTCAGCACAGTCATTGTGGTTCAGCACCCAGAAGATGGCAAGGCATAGCCGGTCCAGAGGCTTGTGTATTACTTGAGCGAGGTACTGTCGGCCTCAAAGAAGAACTACCCCCACTACCAGAAGATGTGCTACGGTGTGTACTTCACCGCCAAGAAGCTCAAGCCATACTTTCAAGAGCACCCCATCACGGTCGTTTGCACTGCTCTACTTGCCGAGATCATAGGCAGCCGAGATGCATCGGGCCGGGTGGCCAAGTGGGCCATCGAGCTGGCACCATACACCATCTTCTACCAGCCCCGCACCGCCATCAAATCCCAAGCGCTGCCCGACTTCCTTGTCGACTGGGCCGAGACCCAATACCTGCCGCCAGCGCCAGACCCCACCCATTGGCGAATGCACTTTGATGGCTCCAAGATGCGCACCGGTCTGGGACCGGCATCGTCCTCACCTCTCCCAAAGGCGACAAGCTCAGATACACATTGCAAATCCACTTAGCCGCCTCCAACAATGTGCCCGAGTACGAGGCGCTCGTACATGGGCTCCGGCTGGCCAAAGAACTCGGCATCCGCCGGATCCTATGCTACAGCGACTCGGACCTGGTGGTCCAACAGTCGTCCGGCGACTGGGACGCCAAAGATGCAAATATGGCGAGCTACCACTTCCTCATTCAGCAACTCAGCGAATATTTTGAAGGGTGCAAATTCCTTCATGTGCCACGGGCCAACAACGAGCAAGCAGATGCCCTGGCACAAATCGGCTCCACCCGGCAAGACCAACCGGCGTCTCCCTCCAGTGCCTCCTCAAGCTGTCAATCAAGCCTTTGCCGGAATCAGATTCCATCTTCATGTCGGCTGACCCCAAAGCAGTCGGATTCGGCTTGGGGACCTCAGCAGTCGGCTCGGGGACTTCGGCATGCGGCTCAGGGACTATTGCAGCCGCATCCGGCCCGGGAACTTCAGAACCCGGCCCGGGAACTACAGCAGCTAGCCCGGGGACTTCAACAACACAGCAGGCAGTGGCCGACTCCAACCCACCACCTCCCAACCCAACCGCCCTGGTCACAGTGGCCGTGCTGACAGTAGAAGAAGTCGCAGCTCCATCATGGGTGCAGCCCATTCTCAACTTCCTAGTAAACAGAGAGCTGCCGGCTGATGAGATCTTGGCCTGACAAGTTCTGCGGCGAGCAGGAGCCTACATAATAGTGAACAGAGAGCTCGTCAGGCGCAGCATGACTGGAGTCTTCTAGCATTGCGTAGAACCGGAGAAAAGCATGGTGATCCTCAAGATATCCATCAAGGCGAATGTGGCCACCACGCAGCCTCAAGATCACTTGTAGCCAAAGCTTTCCGCCACGGTTTCTTCTGGCCAACTGCTTTCGAAGACGCCAAAGACTTGGTCAAACATTGCAAAGGGTGCCAGGTATTCAAGTAAGCAACACTTGCCGGCTTCTGCACTCAAGACCATCCCCCTCACCTGGCCCTTTGTCGTCTGGGGGCTGGATATGGTGGGCCCATTCAAGACGGCGTGAGGCGACTTGACTCATTTGCTTGTCGCCATCAACAAATTCACCAAGTGGGTCGAAGAAAGCCAATCAAGAAGCTGAATGGGCCGACTGATGTGACCTTCATCACAGATATCACCGTCTGGTACGGCATACCGTACAGCATCATCACCGACAACGGCACGAATTTTGCCAAAGGAGCATTTGCCTGTTTTTGTGCGACGCAGGGCATCTGACTGGACTTAGCATCTATTGTCCATACGCAGTCAAACAGCCTCATCCTCTCCGGGATCAAGCCCCGATTGGTCGAGCCACTAGAGAGCTTGGCCGACTGCTGGATCGACGAGCTGTCAGCCGTCCTCTGGAGCCTGCGTACCACTCCAAACAAGTCAACCGGCTTCACTCATTTCTTCCTTGTGTATGGTGCCAAGGCTGTCATCCCAACTGACATCGAGTTCGACTCACCTCGCGTCACCATGTACACAGAGGCGGAGGCAAAGGAAGCACGAGAAGATGGCGTCGATCTGCTGGAAGAGGGCCGGCTATTAGCACTCAGTCGGTCCGCCATCTACCAGCAGAGCCCGCGTCGCTACCGCAGTCGGAAGGTCAAGCCAAGATCCTTCCAAGAGGGAGACCTTGTGCTCCGGCTGATCTCGCGAACAGCCGGCCAACACAAGCTCTTGACCCCTTGGGAAGGCCCCTTCTGTTGGAAATATGCCCTAGAGGCAATAATAAAAGTGTTATTATTATATTTCTTTGTTCATGATAATAGTCTTTTATTCATGCTATAACTGTATTATCCGGAAATCGTAATACACATGTGAATACATAGACCACAATATGTCCCTAGTGAGCCTCTAGTTGACTAGCTCGTTGTGATCAACAGATAGTCATGGTTTCCTGGCTATGGACATTGGATGTCATTGATAACGGGATCACATCATTAGGAGAATGATGTGATGGACAAGACCCAATCCTAAGCCTAGCACAAAGATCGTGTAGTTCGTATGCTAAAGCTTTTCTAATGTCAAGTATCTTTTCCTTAGACCATGAGATTGTGCAACTCCCGGATACCGTAGGAATGCTTTGGGTGTACCAAACGTCACAACGTAACTGGGTGGCTATAAAGGTGCATTACAGGTATCTCCGAAAGTGTCTGTTGGGTTGGCACGAATCGAGACTGGGATTTGTCACTCCGTGTAAACAGAGAGGTATCTCCGAGCCCACTCGGTAGGACATCATCATAATGTGCACAATGTGATCAAGGGGTTAATCATGGGATGATGTGTTACGGAACGAGTAAAGAGACTTGCCGGTAACGAGATTGAACAAGGTATCGGTATACCGACGATCGAATCTCGGGCAAGTAAAACACCGCTAGACAAAGAGAATTGTATACGGGATCGATTGAGTCCTTGACATCGTGGTTCATCCGATGAGATCATCGTGGAACATGTGGGAGCCAACATGGGTATCCAGATCCCGCTGTTGGTTATTGACCGGAGAATGTCTCGGTCATGTCTACATGTCTCCCGAACCCGTAGGGTCTACACACTTAAGGTTCCATGACGCTAGGGTTATAAAGGAAGTTTGTATGTGGTTACCGAATGTTGTTCGGAGTCCCGGATGAGATCCTGGACGTCACGAGGAGTTCCGGAATGGTCCGGAGGTAAAGATTTATATATGGAAAGTTGTTGTTTGGGTTCCGGGAAAAGTTCGGGTTTTTTCGGTATTGTACCGGGAAGCTTCCAGAAGGTTCCGGAGGATTCCGGAGGGGTCCGGAGGTCCGGAAATTGTTCCACCACGTCCAATACAGCAGCATGGGCTGTAAGGGGGCGCCCTAGCCTTAATGGGCCAGGGGAACCAGCCCCCCAAGGCCCATGCGCATGGGAAGGGGGAAACCCTAAAGGGGAGGGCCTCCACTTGACTTGGGAGGCACTCCTCCCCCCTTGGCCGCACCCCTTGGGGTGGGAAACCCTAAAGGGGGCGCAACCCCCTTCCCCCTATATATACTTGTGGTTTTGGGGCTGCCAACACATGAGAACTTCTCCTCTTGGTGCAGCCCTACCTCTCTCCCTTCTCCTCATATCTCGCGGTGCTTGGCGAAGCCCTGCAGGACTACCACGCTCCTCCATCACCACCACGCCATTGTGCTGCTGTTGGATGGAGTCTTCCTCAACCTCTCCCTCTCTCCTTGCTGGATCAAGGCGTGGGAGACATCACCGGGCTGTACGTGTGTTGAACGCGGAGGTGCCGTCCGTTCGGCACTAGGATCTCCGGTGATTTGAATCACGACGAGTACGACTCCTTCAACCCCGTTCTCTTGAACGCTTCCGCTTAACGATCTACAAGGGTATGTAGATGCACTCTCCTTCCCCTCGTTGCTGGTTTCTCCATAGATAGATCTTGGTGACACGTAGGAAAATTTTGAATTTCTGCTACGTTCCCCAACAGTGGCATCATGAGCTAGGTCTATTGCGTAGATTCTTTGCACGAGTAGAACACAAAGTAGTTGTGGGCGTTGATGTTGTTCAATATGCTTACCGTTACTAGTCCAATCTTGTTTCGACGGTATTGTGGGATGAAGCGGCCCGGACCGACCTTACACGTACTCTTACGTGAGACAGGTTCCACCGATTGACATGCACTTGGTGCATAAGGTGGCCAGCGGGTGCCAGTCTCTCCCACTTTAGTCGGAACGGATTCGATGAAAAGGGTCCTTATGAAGGGTAAATAGAAATTGGCATATCACGTTGTGGTTTTGCGTAGGTAAGAAACGTTCTTGCTAGAAACCCATAGCAGCCACGTAAAACATGCAAACAACAATTAGAGGACGTCTAACTTGTTTTTGCAGGGTATGCTTTGTGATGTGATATGGCCAAGAAGAATGTGATGAATGATATGTGATGTATGAGATTGATCATGTTCTTGTAATAGGATTCACGACTTGCATGTCGATGAGTATGACAACCGGCAGGAGCCATAGGAGTTGTCTTTATTTACTGTATGACCTGCGTGTCATTGAAGAACGCCATGTAACTTACTTTACTTTATTGCT
Source organism: Triticum aestivum (assembly GCF_018294505.1). Classification (NCBI taxonomy): domain Eukaryota; kingdom Viridiplantae; phylum Streptophyta; class Magnoliopsida; order Poales; family Poaceae; genus Triticum; species Triticum aestivum. Next base: position 551,870,761 of record NC_057810.1, on the reverse strand, counting down.
AAACGCGTTAGCCATAGAAGTAGAAGTAGTCGTTGGCGTGACAACTTCATGAAGACACGATGATGGAGATCATGATGATGGAGATCATGGTGTCAAGCCGGTGACAAGATGATCATGGAGCCCCGAAGATGGAGATCAATGGAGCTATATGATATTGGCCATATCATGTCACAACTATATAATTGCATGTGATGTTTATTATGATTATGCATCTTGTTTACTTAGGACGACGGTAGTAAATAAGATGATCCCTTACAAAATTTCAAGAAGTGTTCTCCCCTAACTGTGCACCGTTGCTACAGTTCGTCGCTTCTAAGCACCACGTGATGATCGGGTGTGATGGATTCTTACGTTCACATACAACGGGTGTAAGACAGTTTTACACAGCGAAAACACTTAGGGTTAACTTGACGAGCCTAGCATGTACAGACATGGCCTCGAAACACGGAGACCGAAAGGTCGAGCATGAGTCGTATAGTAGATACGATCAACATGAAGATGTTCACCGATGATGACTAGTCCGTCTCATGTGATGATCAGACACGGCCTAGTTGACTCGGATCATGTAATCACTTAGATGACCAGAGGGATGTCTATCTGAGTGGGAGTTCATAAGATGAACTTAATTATCCTGAACATAGTCAAAAGACCTTTGCAAATTATGTCGTAAGCTCGCGCTTTAGTTCCACTGTTTAGATATGTTCCTAGAGAAAATATAGTTGAAAGTTGATAGTAGCAATTATGCGGACACTAGAAAGCTTATGTCCTTAATGCACCGCTCAGTGTGTTGAACCCCAAACGTCGTTTGTGGATGTTGTGAACATCGGACATACACGTTTTGATAACTACGTGATAGTTCAGTTAAACGGTTTAGAGTAGAGGCACCAAAGACGTTTTTGAAACATCGCAGAACATATGAGATGTTTTGAGGGCTGAAATTGGGATTTCAGGCTCGTGCCCACGTCAAGAGGTATGAGACCTCCGACGATTTTCTTAGCCTGCAAACTAAAGGAGAAAACCTCAATCGTTGAGCTTGTGCTCAGATGGTCTGAGTACAACAATCACTTTAATCGAGTGGGAGTTAATCTTCCAGATGAGATGGTGATGTTTCTCCAAAGTCATTGCCACCAAGCTGCTAGAGCTTCGTGATGAACTATAACATATCAGGGATAGATATGATGATCCTTGAGGTATTCACGATGTTTGACACCGCGAAAGTAGAAATCAAGAAGGAGCATCAATTGTTGATGGTTGGTGAAACCACTAGTTTCAAGAAGGGCAAGGGCAAGAAGGGATACTTCATGAAACGGCAAATCAGCTGTTGCTCCAGTGAAGAAACCCAAGGTTGAACCCAAATCCGAGACTAAGTGCTTCTATAATAAGGGAAACAACCACTAGAGCAGAATTACCCTAGATACTTGGTAGATGAGAAGGCTGGCAAGGTCGATAGAAGTATATTGGATATACATTATGTTAATGTGTACTTTACTAGTACTCCTAGTAGCACCAGGGTATTGGATACCGGTTCGGTTGCTAAGTGTTAGTAACTCGAAATAAAAGCTACGGAATAAACGGAGACTAGCTAAAGGTGAGCTGACGATACATGTTGGAAGTGTTTCCAAGTTTGATGTGATCAAACATCGCACGCTCCCTCTACCATCAAGATTAGTATTAAACCTGAATGGTTTATTGAATCTCGATCGTAGTGATACACATTTTCATGCCAAAATATATAAGATAGTAATGATAGTACCACTTACTTGTGGCACTGCCATGTAAGTCATATTGGTATAAAACGCATGAAGAAGCTCCATGTTGATGGATCTTTGGACTCACTCGTTTTTGAAAAGTTTGAGACATGCGAACCATGTCTATTGGTGTATACACATGAAGAAACTCCATGCAGATGGATCGTTTGGACTCACTTGATTTTGGATCACTTGAGATATGCAAATCATACCACATGGGCAAGATGACTAAAAAGCCTCGGTTTCAGTAAAATGGAACAAGATAGCAACTTGTTGGAAGCAACACATTTTGATGTGTGCAGTCCAATGAGTGCTGAGGCATGCAGTGAATATCGTTATGTTCTTACTTCACAGATGATTCGAGTAGATGTTGAGTATATTTACTTGATGAAACACAAGTCTGAATTATTGAATGGTTGAAGTAATTTCAGAGTGAAGTTTAATATCTTCGTGACAAGAGGATAGAATGTCTATGATATGATCATAGAGATGAATATCTGAGTTACGAGTTTTGGCACACAATTAAGACATTGTGGAAATTGTTTCACAATTAATACCGCCTGGAACACCATAGTGTGATGGTGTGTCCGAACATCATAGTTGCACCGTATTGGATATGGTGGGTAACATGATGTCTCTTATCGAATTACCACTATTGTTCATGGGTTAGGCATTAGAGACAACCACATTCACTTTAAATAGGGCACCACATAATTCCATTGAGATGACACCGTATGAATTATGGTTTAGTGAAACCTAAGTTGTCGTTTCTTAAAAGTTTTGGGGATGCGACGCTTATGTGAAAAAGTTTCAGGATTGATAAGCTCGAACCCAAAGCGGATAAAATGCATCTTCATAGGACACCCAAAACAGTTGGGTATACCTCCTAATTTAGATCCGAAAGCAATAGGAATTGTTTCTTGAATCGGGTCCTTTCTTGAGGAAAGGTTTCTCTCGAAAGAATTGAGTGGGAGGATGGTGGAGACTTGATGAGGTTATTGAACCGTCACTTCAACAAGTGTGTAGCAGGGCACAGGAAGTTGTTCCTGTGGCACCTACACCAATTGAAGTGGAAGCTTATGATAGTGATCATGAAGCTTCGGATCAAGTCACTACCGAACCTCATAGGACGACAAGGACACGTACTACTTCGGAGTGGTACGGTGATCCTGTCTTGAAGGTCATGTTGCTAGACAACAATGAACCTACGAGCTATGGAGAAGCGATGGTGGGCCCAAATTCCGACAAATGGTTAGAAGCCATGAAATCCGAGATAGGATCCATGTATCAGAACAAAGCATGGACTTTGGTGGACTTGCCCGATGATCGGCAAGCCATTGAGATAAATGGATCTTTAAGAAGAAGACGGACGTGGATGGTAATGTCACCATCTATGAAGCTCGACTTGTGACGAAGAGTTTTTTCACAAGTTCAAGGAGTTGACTACGATGAGATTTTCTCATCCGTAGCGATGCTTAAGTCCATCGGATTCATGTTAGCATTAGCTGCATTTATGAAATCTGGCAGATCAATGTCAAAACGAGTTTCCTTACCAGTTTTCGTAAGGAAAGGTTGTATGTGATACAATCAGAAAGTTTTTGTCGATCCTAAGGATGCTAAAAGGTATGCTAGCTCCAGCGATCCTTCCATGGACTAGAGTAAGCATCTCGGAGTTGGAATGTGCGCTTTGATGAGATGATCAAAGATTTTGGGTTTATACAAAGTTTATGAGAAACTTGTATTTCCAAAGAAGTGAATGGGAGCACTATAGAATTTCTGATGAGTATATGTTGTTGACATGTTGATGGTCAGAAATGATTTTCTAGAAAGCATATAGGGTTATTTGAAAGATGTTTTTCAATAGAAAACCTGGATTAAGCTACTTGAACATTGAGCATCAAGATCTATAAGGATAGATCAAAATGCTTAATAATACTTTCAAATGAGCACATACCTTGACATGATCTTGAAGGTGTTCAAGATGGATCAGTCAAAGAAGAAGTTCTTGCCTGAGTTGTAAGGTACGAAGTTAAGACTTAAAGCTCGACCTCGGCAGAAAAGAGAGAAAGGACGAAGGTCGTCCCCTATGCTTTAGACGTAGGCTCTACAGTATGCTATGCTGAGTACCGCACCTGATGTGTGCCTTGCCACATGTCTGGCAAGAGAGTACAAAGGTGATCAAGGAGTGGATCATCAGATAGCGGTCAAAGTTATCCTTAGAGGAATAAGGATATGTTTCTCGATTATGGAGGTGATAAAGAGTTCGGCGTAAAGGGTTATGTTGATGCAAGCTTTAACACCTATCCGAATGACTCTGAGTAGCAAACCGGATACGTATAGTGGAACAACCATTTGGAATAACTCCAAGTGGAGCGTGGAAGCAGCATTTACAATATGACATAGAGAATTGCGAAGTACATACGGATCTGAATGTTACAGATCCGTTGACTAAAACCTCTCTCACAAGAAGAACATGATCAAACCCCAGAACTCATTGAGTCTTAATCACATGATGATGTGAACTAGTTTAATGACACTAGTAAACTCTTTGGATGTTGGTCACATGGTGATGTGACCTGTCAGTGTTAATCACATGGTGATGTGAACTAGATTATTGACTCTAGTGCAAGTGGGAGACTATTGGAAATATGCCCTAGAGGCAATAATAAAAGTGTTATTATTATATTTCTTTGTTCATGATAATAGTCTTTTATTCATGCTATAACTGTATTATCCGGAAATCGTAATACATGTGTGAATACATAGACCACAATATGTCCCTAGTGAGCCTCTAGTTGACTAGCTCGTTGTGATCAACAGATAGTCATGGTTTCCTGGCTATGGACATTGGATGTCATTGATAACGGGATCACATCATTAGGAGAATGATGTGATGGACAAGACCCAATCCTAAGCCTAGCACAAAGATCGTGTAGTTCGTATGCTAAAGCTTTTCTAATGTCAAGTATCTTTTCCTTAGACCATGAGATTGTGCAACTCCCGGATACCGTAGGAATGCTTTGGGTGTACCAAACGTCACAACGTAACTGGGTGGCTATAAAGGTGCATTACAGGTATCTCCGAAAGTGTCTGTTGGGTTGGCACGAAACGAGACTGGGATTTGTCACTCCGTGTAAACGGAGAGGTATCTCTGGGCCCACTCGGTAGGACATCATCATAATGTGCACAATGTGATCAAGGGGTTAATCAGGGGATGATGTGTTACGGAACGAGTAAAGAGACTTGCCGGTAACGAGATTAAACAAGGTATCGGTATACCGACGATCGAATCTCGGGCAAGTAAAATACCGCTAGACAAAGGGAATTGTATACGGGATCGATTGAGTCCTTGACATCGTGGTTCATCCGATGAGATCATCGTGGAACATGTGGGAGCCAACATGGGTATCCAGATCCCGCTGTTGTTTATTGACCAGAGAACGTCTCGGTCATGTCTACATGTCTCCCGAACCCGTAGGGTCTACACACTTAAGGTTCGATGACGCTAGGGTTATAAAGGAAGTTTGTATGTGGTTACCGAATGTTGTTCGGAGTCCCGGATGAGATCCCGGACGTCACGAGGAGTTCTGGAATGGTCCGGAGGTAAAGATTTATATATGGAAAGTTGTTGTTCGGGTTCCGGGAAAAGTTCGGGTTTTTTCGGTATTGTACCGGGAAGCTTCCAGAAGGTTCCGGAGGGGTCCGGAGGTCCGGAAATTGTTCCACCACGTCCAATACAGCAGCATGGGCTGTAAGGGGGCGCCCTAGCCTTAATGGGCCAGGGGAACTAGCCCCCCAAGGCCCATGCGCATGGGAAGGGGGAAACCCTAAAGGGGAGGGCCTCCACTTGACTTGGGAGGCACTCCTCCCCCCTTGGCCGCACCCCTTGGGGTGGGAAACCCTAAAGGGGGCGCAGCCCCCCTTCCCCCTATATATACTTGAGGTTTTGGGGCTGCGAACACATGAGAACTTCTCCTCTTGGTGCAGCCCTACCTCTCTCCCTTCTCCTCATATCTCGCGGTGCTTGGCGAAGCCCTGCAGGACTACCACGCTCCTCCATCACCACCACGCCGTTGTGCTGCTATTGGATGGAGTCTTCCTCAACCTCTCCCTCTCTCCTTTCTGGATCAAGGCGTGGGAGACGTCACCGGGCTGTACGTGTGTTGAACGCGGAGGTGCCGTCCGTTCGGCACTAGGATCTCGGGTGATTTGAATCACGACGAGTACGACTCCTTCAACCCCGTTCTCTTGAACGCTTCCGCTTAGCGATCTACAAGGGTATGTAGATGCACTCTCCTTCCCCTCGTTGCTGGTTTCTCCATAGATAGATCTTGGTGACACGTAGGAAAATTTTGAATTTTTGCTACGTTCCCCAACACCTTCATCGTCAGCAAGGCCTTGGGCAACGACTCCTACTATCTGATTGATGTACAGAAGCCCAGGGCGCGCAAGAGGGACGACTCCGGCAAGAAATCAGAGCGTCTGTGGAATGCAAATCTACATCGAAGATTTTACCGTTGATGCAGTATGTACCATGCTATCTTTTGTATTAAATACAAGACATCGGGTCCCTCGAGGAGCACTCGGGGACTACCCTCTTTTATCTATATGATAAGTTCTATGCCTATGAATGTGTTACTACATTTTTTTCGCCTTGCATCGGGTTCGACCAGTCGGCCCGGGGGCTCGCCACCTTGTATTATGTTAGTGCTACCTGCAGTCGGATAAGTAGTGTGCCGGCTTCTAAGCCCTCTCTTGCCACAAGCCGCAGCTTGCAGAGCGACTGTTCGGCTGGCAAGATTCAAAGGCAGGAAATGGTGCCCACATGAAAAATGGCTAAGGACCAACGCACTTACATAACATAAGCCGGCTTTCTGCCTTGCCAACCGGCTGCTGAGCAGCTGGTCGGCCAGCTTTTCACTTACCTAGCTACATCCTAAAAAGCTGAAGTACTTGTCCTCCAAAGTAGCTAGGCACTTGTCCCAGCCACAGTCCACGGAGCGGCTGTCCGGTTGGCAAGGCGGCAGCAAAGGAAAAAAGCCAAAAAGGACCCAAAAGCAGGCAAAGTCGGAGTCAAGCACAAGCATAGCACATGCGAAATAAAGCAAGGCTCTCAAGCCGGAATTCAACATAGTTTGAATACACCCCCAGTGGGTGGAACTGCATGAATCTAACAAGTGTTGTTCAAAAGACTTCTAGGCAGGAAAGCTAAAGATAAATTGGCCGCCTAGGCCAAGGGAGCAGCAGGCAAGTCCGGCAGGTTGGTGGAGTCGACGGCGCCGGCTGGTGGAGTGGCCAGCTAGCGAGTCTCGGCCGTGTCATCCCTAGCAGCAGTAGGCGTGCTCGCGCGCGGCTTGTTGCTTGAGGCACGGTCGAGTGGAGGTTGGCCGTCCGCTCCGTCCTCCGGCGCGGCATCTTCACCATCCTCGCTCTCGTCATCCTCGCCCTCATCACTGGAGGCGATCTCCTCGGTCGATTCCTCGCCATCTTCCAGATTCAGCCCGAACAAGTCCCGCGGAAGCTCGGCACCCTCTTCGTTCAGCTCGGGCACAAAGATGTTGGTGTCGGTGTAGTCGGCGATCACCGCAGCACGATGAATAAGGGCAAGCCTCACCGCCACCAGCTCCTCGTGGGCCTCCTGCCGGAACGTGGCCAACTAGGCTAGATCCAGCCCAGGGTACCACGCCCTAACGAACTCCAAGGCCCGCCTTGTGCCTGCCCAGGCCGAGGAGGCCTTCCACGCCTTGAAGCGGCCGGCTGTCACATCCAGCACCGACTGGGGGTGCGTGGAGCCTGTATGCCTGGCCACAGGGTGAACACCACCTGGGCTCTGACATGCAGCAGCCGACATAGCATCCCGGTGAGCCGGCTGGAGACGGGCCTGGATGGCAAGGAGCTACTCGTCGAGCGTCCGACGGGCGTTTGGCGCGATCTCCGTGCCAGCTTGCCTCCGCTCGTCGCAGCTGGCTTCAATGGCTTGGCTGGCGACGACGGCGTAGCCTGGGAAGTACTCTGCGCAAGATGAAAAAAGAAAGAGATAAGAAGTCGGAAGCCGGATCGGATAACAAGCGGCAGACGAAGGAAAGAAGAGGGAAGCAACTCACCGTTGACCATATCCTCGATCCGGCCGTAGCCGTCGTTCAGCACCCTCTCCGCATTGGCCCATTGCACCGCCTGGGTCTCGTACTCGGCCTGGAGGGGGGCCTCGCTGTCCCTCGCCGCCTGAAGGGCCGCCTTGTGAATCTCCTCCTAGTCAGCCAGCTTCTTGGCCAGCCGGTCGCGCTCCTGGACCATCTTGTTGCACTCCTCCTCCTTGGCGCGCAGCGCGGTTTGGGCCTTGCCCAACTGCTGCTACAAGGCGGCATTGGCCTCTACAAAGACAACAAAGAAGAATAATCAGTAAGCAAGAAAGAAAACAAGAAGTCGCCAGAAGAGATCCGGCCCGACTGTTCAGCAGTCGGCCCGAATCTCGGGGACTACACCCAGCGGGTACGCTGACGCGCCCCCATAAGAGAGAGAAGGAGGAGTGCTTACTCTGGCTCTTGGTCAAGTCAGTCGTCTTCTGAGCAAGCTCCCGGTCCTGGGAGTTGAAGGCGGCCACGTGGAGATTGTGATAATCCTGCAACAAAGGCAAACAGGAAAGAAAGCAAGTCAACACCCAAACCTACTTGAAAGTTCCACGCCGCCTGCTCAGCAGCCGGCCCGAAACTCGGGGACTACACCCAGTGGGTGCGCTGACGCGCCCCCACGGAAGAATAAGAAGCAAGAAGCATACTCGGATGGCCGTTCGCGACGCCAGGAACTCCAGGTTATAGCTATGGAGGGTGGCGGCCTGACCCTGGAGCCGAGCCCGGACGTCTTGTGCTGCCGCGTTCAGCACGGCCGTCCCGCCCCCAGGCATCCATTCTGGCGAGCCGATGCTGCTGGCCTCCACCTCCAGGGATGATGAACTTGTGCCCCCAGCCTCCTGCAGCCGTGGCGCCGAAGCCGCCTTCGCCGCGCGCCAACGCGCCAGAGAGCGGACCCTCCGGGGTCTGCTCCCCCCGCCAGTTCGCCACCAGCCGGCGGCACCGGTGGTGCGTCAGGCTGGCCGCCTTGATATTTGATGGTCGACGCTGGCGGCGGCACGTCCGCCCCCGGCGTGATACCTTCGCCACCCTCCCTCTCCATGACTGGCTTCTCGCCGCCGACTTCTTCAGGCGGCCCCGAGACTTCAGGCATGGGTGGCACGACGCAGAGTGGGATGATGAGCTACAGGGCTTGGCCGTGTGCGGCCTCTCCCGCCTGCGCTTTGGCCGCTGCGTCCTCCTGGGCCTTCGCCGCGGTGTCGGCTTGCACCTTAGAGGCCTCGTCCGCCTCATCCTGCGCCGCCTCCTGCCGCTCCGCCTCCTCCCGCTCCTCGCGTGCTTCCTGCGCATTCCTCACCATCGGAGCCAGGAGCTCGGCGCTTGGGTCGACTCGGCGGGTGTTGACGGAGCCCTCCATCGTCCCAACTACGGAGGCGGCACCGGACCGCTCAAGAGAGAGTGGAGCCCTAATCAAGCAAAAACAAGAAAGAATTCAGAATGGCGCTTGCAAGAAAAAGAAGAAGGGACGCAGGAGGAGTTGGCACTTATGCAGACACCGTTGGCGGCTCCTTCACGGTCTTCCAAAAGCGGTTCGCCTTCACTGCCACCTTCTCCCGCTTGGTCGCCGCCGCCGAGCCTCTGGGCTTCTTCGGCCGGCTACCGTACTTCGACGGCGTGGCCTGGTGCTTCTGTGCCGCCTAGGGCAGCCGGCGCGGCTGATTAACTCACACCCGCCCGGTCGGTGGCCGGCTGGCGGCGCGACACGTTCTCCTCATCATCATCTGGCCAGTCTTCAAGGCTGCTTCCACCTATGGAGCCGCCTGCTCCGGCACCACCACCCGTGGCGGCGTCTTCCTCCAAGGAGACCGCCCCCAAGTCGGGGTCATCTAAATCGCTCACCACTCGGTCGGGGAGATACTCCTAGTTCTGCCCCGTGACGCCAGCTGCTGACTAGATGGCTAAGATCTGTCCCATGGCCAACTAGTCAGATGGCAGAGAAGAACCCGGCAACTAAAAAAGAAAAGGTAAGGACTTACCACAGGCGACGGGTGCGCGTGTGAGTATGGTTCCTTGCCGAACTACCACTCCTCCCCCGGGAGCTTGCTATTCGAGATATGGTTCACCAGATGCGCCACCTCCGTGTGTGGCATCTCCTTGGTGCTCATCCAGCATGGGTCTCGGTTCCCGCTCATCTAGCTGATCATGTGAGGTTGACCTTGAAGGGGGAGCATCCAGCGCGCCACGAAGGCGATCAACAAGTCCGGCCCCGTGAGGCCTTCCATCCTCATCATCACCCTGAGTCGTTCAACGACAGCGGCGGAGGCGGTCGACAGCGTCTTCGGATTGTACGTCCAGTTGGAGCGGGGCTCAGCCGGCGGGTCGGCTGCGTAAGCCGGCAGGCTGACGAAGTCGGCACCTGGGTGGACGTTCTTGATGTAGAAGTATGATTGCTGCCATAGCTTGGCCGAATGTGTCAAGCTGATGGCCAGGAAGGGGTTGTCAGCAGCCGGCCTCCACACCGCGATGAAGGCGCCGCACTGTGCTGCTACCCCCTTGGTGACGGTGTCGAGCTTCATGTAGAAGAACTCGCCCCAGAGCTCGAGGGTGGGGAGGATGCCAAGGTAACCTTCGCAGAGGGTGACGAAGGCGGATAGCAGCACCACTATGTTTGGCGTGAGGTGGTGTGGCTGGAGGCCGTAGAACTAGAGGAAGGAGCGGAGGAAGCCGCTAGCCGGCAGGCCGAGGCCGCGCAAGTAGTGTGAGCGGAAGATGATGTGCTCGCCTTCCTCCAGCGCCGACGAAATTTCCCTCTCCAGCGCCAGGCGCACCTTCACGAATTCCTTGCCGAGCAACAGTCGCGTTTGGCGGAGGAAGGCGATGTGATCCTCATGAACGATGGACCCGTCCCATGCTCCGGCGCGCGCCATGAGCACTGCAAGCTTGGCGGAGGAGAGGAGCAGTGGCAAGGGCGCGAACCCGTGGTGGAGCGGCATCGCTGCAGGCTGAGTGGAGATGGCAACGACGAGCTGTAGCGGCGACAAAGAGAGAAAGGAAGGAGAAGATGGTGAAGGAGGAGGAGGGCGCGCGTGCGTCTTCCCCTCCCCTCCTCCCCCTACTTATAGCCCCAGGCGGAGAAGCCGAGGGGGCAGGGGTGGGGGTCGTGGGGTTAACTGCACCCACGTCCCCATGACTCAGTGTTTATCGCGCCTTAACAACACACATTAACTGCGCCCGGAATGCTAACCGTCCGCCTTGGCCACATCGGATCCGCACGTGTGCTGAGGCACGGTAGTGGCGGACCCCAGCCTGCGGCGACGTCCCATCACGCGCGTGGGCTGGCAGGCTGGCCCAGCCGGCTGGTGCCGCGTGGCGTGCGGGCAGTGGGCTGCCGGCTCGGCGCCCGGCGAGTGCGCCACCTGGCCCCCGCCTTCATATTTCGAAATCATCAACATGGCGAGCCTGCTCGTGGCCAACTCCTAGCTATTGGCTCTTCAGAGTAAGAAGCTGCTGAGGCCTCTTGACTTTCAGAACCGTGATGCCCCACCAACTTCGGGGACTACTGTCGGAGTAAATGACCAAAGGTAGCCTTATCCGCTCCCCATGGCGTTTCAAAACATCGGGGCCGGCTGCACCCTTCAAGCACAAAAGACAAAGGGCCGCCTTCTTGTGGCCGGCTGGTCCAAGCGGACGGCTGCAGGAAGGCGGCAGGGCCCAAAGAGTGACCCCGGCATGGGCCGACTCCTAGCAGGCGGCCACCAGAGTGGTCGAATCCTAGCAGGCGGCCCACCCTTGCGCCCTCAAAGTTTGCAACCACATAACAGCGACGAGACGGGGCGTGGCTACAGTGCAGCCTGCCACCCCCGAATCCCGGAGCAGGCGTGGCCATAGTGCAACGTACCGGGCGGCCATCCCTCGCCCGGCGCGGCATTGCTGCCACATTGACTATGACATCATCCATGGCAGAGCTACCATGCTCCCACTACGGGTTGTCGGTACGGCCCACGGGCGGTGGGCCCTACCTGCCAAAGAAACACCCGAAGGCGGCATGCCCAGACCAGTCGGCATAGGGGGAGGCCGGCTCCCAAGAGCCCCCCCCCTTCCCTAGAAGTTTGTGCACCATCAACAAGATAAGGCGAGGCGTGGCTACAGTGAACGCCCACCAGGCAGCGGCACTGCAGCCACGCCCTCCCCGACCAAGACATCGTCATCAAGGACAAGGCTACAGTAATGAGCCACCGACAGGGCCCATGGGCGGTGGGCCTAACTGTCGGCCGAGAGCCCGGCAGGCGGCGGGCCCCAGCAGTCGGCGGAGAGGCCAGCGACCACAGACACTGACTGCCTGGGCCTATGCCCAGCCAGATTACCATTTTACCCCTGGGGGGTAGGCCTATATAAACCCCCCCCAGGGCACCCATGCAAAGGGTTCAGCTCTTAGACCATACACACCCACGTAGAGAGAGGAGTAGAGCTAGCCTTGCCCTTCTTCCTCCTCTAGTCGAACAACTCAAGTAGCAAGCTTGTAGCCCTTGTTGATTTAGTGACCATGCGGAGACCTCGCAGAGGAGGACTAGGGGTGTTATCTCCTAGGAGAGCCCCGAACCTGGGTAAGATTCGCCGGCATGCACGTCTCCGCCTTATCCCGTTTCCTGGCACCGGCGACGTCTTACTAGCTCCCACAATGATTAGCCATCCTTTGGCATATGTCGCACCAACCACCCGACAACCATCAATGTTGTGAAAATAATACTCCCTCCATTCCCAAATATTGGTCTTTCTAGACATTTCAAATGGACCACAACATACAGATGTACGTAGACATATTTTAGAGTGTAGATTCACTCATTTTGTTCCGTATGTAGTCACTTGTTGAAATCTTTAGAAAGACAAATATTTGGAAACAGAGGGAGTATAAGTTAGATGAATGGCAAAATGAGCACTCTATAAAAATAAAAGGATAAATAGTTATAATATGTAATAACTTCTTGTAAATTCCTTTTTGTTTTTGAAAAGGGGGATAACCTCCAGCCTATGCATTGAGCGAGCACACACAACCATCTTGTAAGTTCTTTTTCAGGTTACCATGTTAAAGTACTTCGAACAATTGCAAAATGGAGAGCCGGGATGCGAGACCGTATTCAAAACTAACGTGTTTAGAGGATTACCCTGGCCTCTACATCTGAACGATGCATGGAGCCATTTTATTAATTATTCTAGTAGACCTTACAAAGCATCACATCAATAAGCCTCAAGCCACCATCTTGGCGACACCTGTCGCTACTCCTATCCCTTGATGAAGGGTGCCGAATGTCCGAGCCTAATAACAAACAGATATTCCACCAAAACCAAACATCTAATGATGGATGCACCATCCCCGCCACATGTCGGGAATGAGTCACACACCGGTCCAGCGCACTCACCAAAGCTAACGCAACCGTCTTCCACCTAACCATCTTCAAAGCAGATACCAACGCAAAGATCTTGCCACGTCAGCTGTCGATGCCATCATGGCGCCAGACAGCGTGTAACACCCACGATGTTGCTATATCTCCCATGTGTCGAAGCACGACTTAGAGGCATAACCGCATGGTGGTTTTGTCGCAAGAAGGGTCATCTTCACACAATCCCATGTAATGAACAAGAATGGGATAAAGAGTTGGCTTATAATCACCACTTCACACAATGAACATATAATTCATGCATCATTCAAAGTACACACATAGTCCGATTACAGACGAAGCCAAAAGAAAAGAAGATAACCTAACTGCGAGATCCCCGATCGTCCCAACTGGGCTCCACTACTGATCATCAGGAAACGAAACATAGTTACGACCAAGGTCTTCGTTGAGCTCCCATCTGAGCTCGGTTGCATCACCTACACTAGTATCATCGGCACTTGCAACTGTTGTGATAGTATCTGGTGAGTCACGAGGACTCAGCAATCTCAAAACATGCGAGATCAAGACTATTTAAGCTTATGGGTAGGAAGTGGTAATGAGGTGGAGTTGCACCAAGCACTAAGCAAATATGGTGGCTAACATACGCAAATAAGAGCGAGAAGAGAAGGAACGGAACGGTCGAGAAGCTACAAGTGATCAAGAAGTGATGCTGAAACTACTTACGCACAATCATAACACAAAGACCATGTTCACTTCCCGGACTCCGCCGAAAAGAGACCATCACGGCTACACACGCGGTTGGCGCATTTTAATTAAGTCAAGTGTCAAGTTCTCTACAACCGGATATTAACAAATTCCCATCTGCCACATAACCGTGGGCACGACTCTCGAAAGTTTATACCCTGCAGGGGTGTCCCAACTTAGCCCATCACAAGCTCTCACGGTCAACGAAGGATATTCCTTCTCCCGGGAAGACCCGATCAGCCTCGGAATCCCGGTTACAAGACATTTCGACAATGGTAAAACAAGACCAGCAAAGTCGCCCGATGTGCCGACAAATCCCGATAGGAGTCGCACGTATCTCGTTCTCAGGGCACACCGGATGAGACATCCTATGAGTAAAACCAGACCTCAAGTTTCCCCGAGGTGGCCCCGCAGTCTACTCAGTTCGAACGAACACTCGAAGGAGCACTGGCCCAGGGGGGTTAAAATAAAGATGACCCTTGAGTCTGCAGAACCCAAGGGAAAAAGGCTTAGGTGGCAAATGTTAAAACCAAGGTTGGGCCTTGCTGGAGGAGTTTTATTCAAAGCGAACTGTCAAGGGGGTCCCATAAATCACCCAACCGCGTAAGGAACGCAAAATCAAGGAACATAACACCGGTATGACGGACACTAGGGCAGCAAGAGTGGAACAAAACACCAGGCATAAGGCCGAGCCTTCCACCGTTTACCAAGTATATAGATGCATTAATTAAATAAGAGATATTGTGATATCCCAACATAATCTTGTCCATCATGGAGCAATCTTCAACTTCACCTGCAACTAACAACGCTATAAGAGGGGCTGAGCAAAGCAGTAACATAGCCAAGCAATGGTTTGCTAGGAAGGGTGAAAAAAGGCTAGAGGCTGACATGGCAATTTGGGAGGCTTGATAAACAAGTGATAGGTAGCGCAGCATAGCGATAGAACGAAGCAACTAGCAAGCAAAGATAGAAGTGATATCGAGGGTAATGGTCATCTTGCCTGAAATCCCGCAAGGGAGAAGAACGAGTCCGTGAAGAAGACAAACAGACGTAGTCGAACGAATCCTCACAACTCCGGAACGAAACTGAAGCTAACGAGAGAAGCAAACCGAAAAGAAGCAAACAACATGGTAAACACGCAAGCATAAACATGTCATGATGCACAAACGAGTATGATTCATGCCTGATTTAATGAGGCATGGCATGGCAAAGTGCAACAAACAATACTACAAGTTAAGTGGAGCTCAATATGCAATGAGTTGCATATTGACGAAACACCACATTCGAGTTATTTAGTTCGCTCTCGTTTAGGTACAACAATATTAAATGTTGTTAAACATGGCAAGAGGTGACACAAAACTAAATTAACTATTTAGGCAAGTTTAAATGAGGCTGGAAACAACAAACAACAATTCCGGAAAAACCTCATATGCATATTTTGGAATTGGTACTGTTCTGCCCTAAACCATATTTTAATGTTGTTAAATAGTAAAACAAAGTGCACCAAGTTAATCTATGCATTTTTCCACCCCATTTACATATAAAGTTTATTAAAAATGGAGCCACAATTATTTGGTTATGAAATAAATCATTTTAGCATGGCATTCAGCAAATTAAATGCAAACATCATTTTAAACATTTTTTAACATGGATGAAAGTTGGATATTATGAATCTAGATGAAATTCTAAGCATTTTACATGTATGAGTCATTTTAATCCGATGCACGGTTAATGAGTTATTATATGCATGATGTGCAAGGACTTTTCTGTAAAACTGCAGTTCTCTCGATAAATAGCAAAACGTCCAGAACAGGAAAAAAACACATGCAGGCCGAATCTGCAGGCTGGCCCATCAGGAGGAAAAACAAAGGAGGGGCGCTCACCATGGGCCAAGCCCGTTGGTGCGGGGAGGAGGCAGGCCGAAGCGGACGAGCTCGCGGCTGGGCTTGCTGGATCTGGCTGTGGCAGGCTGGAGCGAACAAGGGAGGGGACGCGGTCAACACGCTTGTTCTCGAGCGGAAGGCATAGCAGAGGCGCTGGTGGATGGGAGCAGAGCTCCGGCGAGTGGGACGAAGGGGCGGCCAGGCGAGGGACTTGGGTGGCGGGGAGGACCGAGAACGGCGGAGATGGCCAGGACTCGATGGATCTGGCCGGCGATTGGACTTGGCGGTGATTGGAGCTCCGGGACGCCCTGGTTGCTCCTGTCCAACAGAGAAGACAGTGAGAGCAGGGGAGGTTAGCGAGACAGGAA
The DNA here is from genome assembly GCF_018294505.1 of Triticum aestivum. Taxonomy (NCBI): domain Eukaryota; kingdom Viridiplantae; phylum Streptophyta; class Magnoliopsida; order Poales; family Poaceae; genus Triticum; species Triticum aestivum. The sequence continues at coordinate 551,854,554 of NC_057810.1, read as the reverse complement.
GGAGGGGAAGGACGACGGAGAGGGCACGACGGGTGCCTGCCTGCTGGCTTGCTCCGGCGAGGCGGGGAGGAGGTCGGGGTCCATTGGGAGGCTTCCATGGCGCTGGCGTGCTCCTGTGAAGAGAGCAAAGAGAGAGACGAGGTGAGGGGAGAACTAGAGAGGGAAAAGGTGGGTGTAGGGAGAGAGAGAACCAGGCGACAAGGGCTCATCTGCTGGTGATGCTCGTCGGCGGAGGGAGCTCTGGTGGTGCTGCGGCTTGCCGCGCGCGAAGGATGGGCGAGGCCGGAGGGGAACGAGGCAGGAGCTCGCTCGAGGAGATCGAGTGCTAGAGCGTGGGGCTCTCTATTGTTGCGGTAGGTGGGAGGGCGAACTGGGAGGCTACGGGCTGTTCGATCTGGATCTGACGGTCCAGACGGACGGTGGGATGAATGGATGTGGTTGGGTGGATCTGGAAAACAAGGTAGGAAGGCTGGTTGGTTCGGTGCTGGATCCGAGGAGGGTGGCGGCGCAGGAGGGGCTAGGAGCTAGGCTAGGGTTTGGTTTAGACAGATTTGGTTAGGGGGTGGACTATATATATGGAAAGGAGGAAAGTTTGGATCTTTCGATCGAAATCCGACGGACGAGAATAAATATGCTAGCTTGTCCAAATAAGAAAACGAAGATGTTTTATGGATGTTTGAGGATGATCCGGACCCAATGGTAATGATAGTTCGGTTCGGGTTCGGGGAAGTTTCGAACACGTGCGAGGGGGCTGCGAGCTGGCAAGAGAGGTTAGGTGGTTTGACAAGAGGGAAACAAAAACACGGTTGGTCTCGGAACGGATAACGAAGGGAAGGAGGGAACACGGCAACAATGAACGGATGCAAGCTTTATGAAAGCATGCAGATGTAATGCGCTGCAAAATGAAAGAGAAAAACCCAACCACGAAGGAAAACTCATAACACATAGCTGGAAATGGCAAGAGCTGGAGTTACAGTTATGGAAAATTACATCTGGGGTGTTACAACACTCCACCACTACAAGAGGATCTCGTCCCGAGATCTAGGATGGCACTGGAGAGAAACGAAGAGGAAGAGAAGAGGTAAAACTAAGTTGCTTCTTTGACGAACGAGTGAAACCATGAACCTTGAGAGGTTGAAAAGTTATGAATGACCGAGTACAATGGACAAGAAAGAATTGGAACCACTCTGGTTGAAACGGGATAAACAAGGAACAAGGAAGATATAATTCGGATAGCACTCTGGTTGAAAAGAGATGCAAGACTTGATAAGATGAAAAGAACTTGAAGAGATGACACAACACTCCGGTTAAATGAATAAGCACGAAAAGAACATGATCCTCACAATTCGAGATGATGAGTGAAAAGAGCAATATCACAATGCCTCCGGAAGAAAGAATAGAAGATAGATCATTGGAATAACAGAATGTAGGAGAAAATGCCAACTTCTGCCACAATTGAACTTGGAAAGCACCCTTCCAAGAAGGTTACAACGGGGTTGTTGGAAAAAACAACAACCAAACAGATAAGCTTGTAGTGGGCTTATGGAAAACTTCTCAAAATTTAGGCGAAATTTTGCCACTACGAAAACAAATAATGTAATTGATAACACCATGGAGATAAAAAACTTCTTCCACCAAGATGATAGAGAGATAACTTGGACCATTGATAATCACCACAATAACAACATTCCGTAGGGAAGGCCTTAGGTGAAATATAACACAAGATAACTCCAACGAAGAGATTAATGGATTTAAAATACCTCATTCTTGACACATGTGAATCACGAAACATGAATGAAAATTGTCAAGAATGATATAACACCACCTCAAAAGATAAGGTAGAAAGAATTGCACTTTGAAATGCAAGAAGAATAATACTTGAACGCCTCAAAATAAAACATGTGTTGAGCACCATGTTTAATTTTGAGTATAGCTTGGCAGATCTTTGCTTCGAGAGAAATCTTGAAGAACAAATGAACAATGAATGGAATACTTGACGAACCACCATGTAGAGCCTCCATGAAGAACTCCGGTAATAAAAGGATGATAGAAAGAAAGAGAAGTTGAAAACACAAGGTGAAGCCATGCGATGATTTAGAAGGAGCTTCGCGACAAGATAATGCGGAAAACTTGGAACTGCGGAAAAAGAAAAGATGAAACACTGGAAACAAGAATTACTTCATCATGAACAATCTCCAAAAGAAGAGAAATGAATCACCTTGCGGAAATAAGAATAAGATTTATTGTATGCTTATCCTTCATCAAATTAAATTGATGACAAGCAATGGATTTGGCATACTACTTATTCCCGTAGAAAGGATTAAAAGAGATATAGTGCAAGCTTGAGAAGGTATTGATGGAACCACCGGTGGGATTCAAACAATGAAAGAATGAATGAATTGATACGATAACGAAGGAAGAGAAATCTTGAACAAACCACTGTAAGAATTGAAAATGAATGTAGCAAAGGCACAATTCACCGGGAAGAATTGGAAAATGAATGAAGATACTTGAGGGGATTTAGATACATGAGAACGAAGATATCATGAACTGATTAGAGGATATTTGAACGATTCACCGGTAAGATTTGTAGAACGATAGCTACACGCTGAGAATGAATAATGTTGAGATGATGGGCTCCGGAGAATCAAACTGAAAAGACACTTGAATTGCTCCGGATGGGTGAAAAGAATTTAAGAGAACCATGAATCTTCAAGAGAACTGACAAGATTTAAGAGAAACTCTTCTTCATCAGTCTTTAAATGTTGAGAATGATGATGAGAACCACCAAAATTGTTGAGGCACTCTGGAATGAAGAATGGAAAGTTTGAACCAACGATCAAAAGAATTAGGAAGCGATCTTGAAGAAGACATCTGACTGATGAAAATTTATTCTTACGTCAAACTTGGAAACGAATTTGAGAATCACTCCTGATAATTAGAAGAGTCGGGTAAGATCCTGGAAAGAAGACCTGTGGGTTAGGACAGACTCAAAAGGAAACACCATTGAACGATTTTAAAGAGAGATTGCACCGGTTGAATTAAATGACTTGAATGAGATAATACTCTCAAAATAACTTGAACGGATTGAGAATGGAAACACGAATCTTCCAAGTTATCTTCAACACTCCGGATATGAACTGGGAGAGGTGAATAAATAAGAGAGGTTTGGATAAGAAATTCACATGGGAAGATATGTGAAACAAAAGAAAGAGATATGATCAACACCGAAACTTGAAATTAATCCACCGGAAAAGAATACGAGAATGAAGAATGATGAGCTTGAAGCTCGTGAGTATCTTCACGAGGGATCATTGGATCAGAACATTGATTTAAAAGAGTGAAGAGACTTCACATGAATAAATGCATACTTGATTAAGAAATCTGAGTCCTTGAAGAAACAGGGTGGGAGGGCGGAAAAACAAAGACAACTTGGGACGGATGAAACAAACACCGTTGAGAAAACTTAGAATTGATCTCGCAAATATTGAAATGATTGGATCCACTTGAAGAGAAGCATGCCGGTTCGAAGAGAATTAACATGACGACCTCGATGATCAAGAAGGATTAGTATTCACATAGCAATATGAGAACAACATTTAGAAAAGGTATGAATTCAACATTTGACTTCGAAGCAACTCGAATACCACAAATAAAACAAAACAAAGGATTTGGCTTGCAGAATAAGCCGGAGCAAACATATGATAGAGATTTCGTCCGAAGTTTTCGTGGTGGGGCCCACACGGGCTCGATCGTACAACACCATCATGCACAAGGCAGTGCACATGACATACGAAGCGTCCCCGAGCCATAGCAAAGCTACACAGGGCTCATTAAGACACAACGAGACCACTGTAAAAACGATCGTGGATAGGCGGACTACTAGACGTTGAACCCCAATCTCATATCATGCATCTGTCGGAAAGATATTCTAGGAGCTACTTGAATTCCCACCTATAAAACTCCCGAAACTTTCTGGTTATGCAATCTGGTGTTGGGGATACAGGGGACGAAATATATATCTCACCCAAAACTAACAATCCCTACATCCAGCTGTATCCATCCGTCAACACATAACCAAGAAAGCTTCAGAAATAGTGTACCTCAACCTTCGAAAAGCATCCGTTATACGAGCTATGGCAATACTCCCGAACTCCCGCCCCAGTACTGGGTGGTGTCGAGGTTATCTCACCAACAACTGCATAAAAGAGATTTTCGATGTTGGAAAAACTCAGGTATTCCAGAACTGCAACGATAAAATTATGACGACAACACCTCGGAGCTCAACTCCCCGGGACACTGCCACAACCCCTAAATGTCAGGAGGCACCAAGAACAATGTTCTCGTCATAAGAATATCAGAACGATCCCAAGGTACCCGCGTGATCCTAAAAAAATCAATGAAATTTGAGGAGAGAAAAGACAAAACATCTACGTAAGGAGGCCTCACCAGAGCGACAAAGGGACTGAGGAGTAAAAAGGATCCTACTCTCCGATATATATAATCCTAAGACTCAAAAGATTTTTTTTGTTCTAGACTCAACAACGCCAGCAATTCGATCAAGCAGGGGGCTCCTAAGTCGGGGATGGATCTGATTACCAACTTGTAACACCCACGATGCTGCTATATCTCCCACGTGTCGAAGCACGACTTAGAGGCATAACCGCATGGTGGTTTTGTCGCAAGAAGGGTCATCTTCACACAATCCCGTGTAATGAACAAGAATGGGATAAAGAGTTGGCTTACAATCACCACTTCACACAATGAACATATAATTCATGCATCATTCAGAATACGCACATAGTCCCACTACGGACGAAGCCAAAAGAAAAGAAGATAACCTGACTGCTAGATCCCCGATCGTCCCAACTGGGCTCCACTACTGATCATCAGGAAACGAAACATAGTTACGACCAAGGTCTTCGTTGAGCTCCCATCTGAGATCGGTTGCATCACCTACACTGGTATCATCGGCACCTACAACTGTTGTGATAGTATCTGGTGAGTCACGAAGACTCAGCAATCTCAAAACCCGCGAGATCAAGACTATTTATGCTTATGGGTAGGAAGTGGTAATGAGGTGGAGTTTCAGCAAGCACTAAGCAAATATGGTGGCTAACATATGCAAATAAGAGCGAGAAGAGAAGCAACGGAACGGTCGAGAAGGTAGAAGTGATCAAGAAGTGATCCTGAAACTACTTACACATAATCATAACACAAAGACCGTGTTCACTTCCCGGACTCCGCCGAAAAGAGACCATCACGGCTACACACGCGGCTGGCGCATTTTAATTAAGTCAAGTGTCAAGTTCTCTACAACCGGATATTAACAAATTCCCATCTGCCACATAACCACGGGCACGGCTCTCAAAAGTTTATACCCTGCAGGGGTGTCCCAACTTAGCCCATCACAAGCTCTCATAGTCAATGAAGGATATTCCTTCTCCCGGGAAGACCCGATCAGCCTCGGAATCCCGGTTACAAGACATTTCGACAATGGTAAAACAAGACCAGCAAAGCCGCTCGATGTGCCGACAAATCCCGATAGGAGTCGCACGTATATCTTTCTCAGGGCACACCGGATGAGACATCCTATGAGTAAAACCAGACCTCAAGTTTCCCCGAGGTGGCCCAGCAGTCTACTCAGTATGGACCAACACTCGAAGGAGCACTGGCCCGGGGGGTTAAAATAAAGATGACCCTTGAGTCTACAGAACCCAAGGGAAAAAGGCTTAGGTGGCAAATGTTAAAACCAAGATTGGGCCTTGCTGGAGGAGTTTTATTCAAAGCAAACTGTTAAGGGGGTCCCATAAATCACCCAACCGCGTAAGGAACGCAAAATCAAGGAACATAACACCGGTATGACGGACACTAGGGCAGCAAGAGTGGAACAAAACACCAGGCATAAGGCCGAGCCTTCCACCGTTTACCAAGTATATAGATGCATTAATTAAATAAGAGATATTGTGATATCCCAACATAATCTTGTCCATCATGGAGCAATCTTCAACTTCACCTGCAACTAACAACGCTATAAGAGGGGCTGAGCAAAGCGGTAACATAGCCAAGCAATGGTTTGCTAGGAAGGGTGAAAAAAGGTTAGAGGCTGACATGGCAATTTGGGAGGCTTGATAAACAAGTGATAGGTAGCGTAGCATAGCGATAGAATGAAGCAACTAGCAAGGAAAGATAGAAGTGATATCGAGGGTAATGGTCATCTTGCCTGAAATCCCGCAAGGGAGAAGAACAAGTCCATGAAGAAGACAAACAGACGTAGTCGAACGAATCCTCACAACTCCGGAACGAAACCGAAGCTAACGAGAGAAGAAAATTGGAAAGAAGAAAACAACATGGTAAACACACAAGAATAAACATGTCATGATGCACAAACAAGTATGATGTATGCCAGATTTAATGAGGCATGGCATGGCAAAGTGCAACAAACAATACTACAAGTTAAGTGGAGCTCAATATGCAACGAGTTGCATATTGACGAAACACCACATTCGCGTTATTTAGTTCGCTCTCGTTTAGGTACAACAATATTAAATGTTGTTAAACATGGCAAGAGGTGACACAAAACTAAACTAACTATTTAGGCAAGTTTAAATGAGGCCGGAAACAACAAACAACAATTCCGGAAAAACCTCGTATGCATATTTTGGAATTGATATTGTTCTGCCCTAAACCATATTTTAATGTTGTTAAACAGTAAAACAAAGTGCACCAAGTTAATCTATGCATTTTTCCACCCCATTTACATATAAAGTTTATTAAAAATGGAGCTACAATTATTTAGTTATGAAATAAATCATTTTAGCAATGCATTCAACAAATTAAATGCAAACATCATTTTAAACATTTTTTAACATGGATGAAAGTTGGATATTATGAATCTAGATGAAATTCTAAGCATTTTACATGTATGAGTCATTTTAATCCGATGCACGGTTAATGAGTTATTATATGCATGATGTGCAAGGACTTTTCTGTAAAACTGCAGTTCTCTGGATAATTAGCAAAACGTCCAGAACAGGAAAAAAACACATACAGGCCAAATCTGCAGGCTGGCCCATCAGGAGGAAAAACAAAGGAGGGGCGCTCACCATGGGCCAAGCCCGTTGGTGCGAGGAGGAGGCAGGCCGAAGCGGGCGAGCTGGCGGCTGGGCTTGGTGGATATGGCTGCGGCAGGCTGGATCGAACGAGGGAGGGGATGCGGTCAACATGCTCGTTCTCGATCAGAAGGCATAGCAGAGGCGCTCGCAGCTGGGAGCAGAGCTCTGGCGAGCGAGACGAAGGGGCGGCCAGGCGAGGGACTTGGGTGGCGGGGAGGACCGAGAATGGCGGAGATGGCTGAGACTCGATGGATCTGGCCGGTGATTGGACTTGGCGGTGATTGGAGCTCCGGGACGCCCTGGTTACTCCTTTCCAACAGAGAAGACAGGGAGAGCAGGGGAGGTTAGCGAGACAGGAAGGAGGGGAAGGACGACAGTGAGGGCGCGACGGGTGCCTGCCTGCTGGCTTGCTCCAGCGAGGCGGGGAGGAGGCCGGGGTCCATCGGGAGGCTTCCATGGCGCTGGTGTGCTCCTGTGAAGAGAGCAAAGAGAGAGACGAGGTGAGGGGAGAACCAGAGAGGGAAAAGTGGGGTGCAGGGAGAGAGAGAACCAGGCGGCGAGGGCTCATCTGCTGGTGATGTTCATCGGCGGAGGGAGCTCCGGTGGTGCTGCGACTTGCCGCGCGCGAAGGACGGGCGAGGCCGGAGGGGAACGAGGCAGGAGCTCGCTCGAGGAGATCAAGCGCTAGAGTGTGGGGCTCTCTGTTGTTGCGGTAGGTGGGAGGACGAACTGGGAGGCTACGGGCTGTTCGATCTGGATCTGACGGTCCAGACGGACGGTGGGATGGATGGATGTGGTTGGGTGGATCTGGAAAACGAGGTAGGAAGGCTGGTTGGTTCGGTGCTGGATCCGAGGAGGGTGGCGGCGCAGGAGGGGCTAGGAGCTAGGCTAGGGTTTGGTTTAGACAGATTTGGTTAGGGGGTGGACTATATATATGGAAAGGAGGGAAGTTTGGATCTTTCGATCGAAATCTGACGGACGAGAATAAATATGCTAGCTTGTCCAAATAAGAAAACGAAGATGTTTTATGGATGTTTGAGGATGATCCGGACCCAATGGTAATGATAGTCCGGTTGAGGTTCGGGGAAGTTTCGAACACGTGCGAGGGGGCTGCGAGCTGGCAAGAGAGGTTAGGTGGTTTTACAAGAGGGAAACGAAAACACGGTTGGTCTCGGAACGAATAACAAAAGCAAGGAGGGAACGCGGCAACAACGAACGGATGCAAGCTTTATGAAAACATGTAGATGTAATGCGCATGATGCTATGAGATGAGATGCATGACACGAACAAAATGCAAAACGAAAGACAAAAACCCAACCATGAATGAAAACTCATAACACATAGCCGGAAATGGCAAGAGTTGGAGTTACAGTTATGTAAAATTACATCCGGGGTGTTACACAGCGCCACCACCTTGCGCTCGTCCATCCAGCCGCATCTGCCATTGATATCCAGCTGCACCATGCCGCTAATACTGCACCTCCTGGTAACCTCCACACAGTCGCCGCCGCTGGAGCTATGCGGAGTCCATCACCCACAGCATATCTTCGCCGAACAGTAGAACCTCCCAAGACGGCGCCTCCATGGAGGGTACAATGTGAAGGATGCCCCCGCCGCCCAATCCAGACTGAATTTTGTACTTCCGTCCGGGAGGGGTTCGGAGGTGGATAGGAGAGACCTCGACATCGCCTCCACGGAGGGTAACAGCGTCGAGAGACTAAATCTTGATTGCCTCCGGATCCGGCAATGGACCACAAACCGAAACCTACAGAGTTGAGAGAGCCATGGGGCTCAACCCACCATGAAGGAGGATCGAGAAGCATCCATTGTTGACTCCAGGCAACGAATCCAGCGACTCGGCATGGTTAGCGACGACCACCACCATCCCGCGGCGGCCGACAGTGTTCAAGCCTAAGACCCAGAATTGGATCCAATCTAAACCAAGCAGCGCCTGCAACCACCGATCTTGACCACCGACACTGGTTCTATCTCTTACTCTCCTTACTTACAGTTTGTCTTTGTGAAGTCATTGCCTGATTGCTCTGCCTGTTTGACTTCACTGTGTGACTACTTGTTCTGATTGGCTTCATACTATCTTCCATCCTGATCCTACTACCTAGCTGCTATCAGTCATCATGCTTTAGCTTCATACTTGTTTGACTATGGTGTGTCTAGTGTAGTTCATCTTCTGCTGCATGTTTATAGGTCTAGTTTTCGTGTTTGTCTTCTAAACTCTCATGTTTTGAAGACTTTTATAAAAATCGCCTATTCACCTCCCCTCTAGTTGATAACTAGCACTTTCAATTGTTATCAGAGCAAGGTACTCCCTTGTTCTGTGTGATTCGGTTTAACCACCTGGAGTTTTAGCTATGTCGACTGCGGGGATAATCAAGGTCTCCGCTGCATGTCCCATCTTCGATGGCACTGAATATCCCTACTGGAAGAATAGGATGCGCATGCATCTTGAAGCCATTGATGTCGATCTGTGGTATGTTGTCAAGAATGGCGTTCCCAAGACTGGTGAAGGTGTCACCCCCGCTGATGTGAAGAAGTTCATTCAACTGGACTCTACCGCCAAGAACATCATCTGTGGTCATCTAACCAAAGGGCAGTATGGCCGTGTGAGCTCTCTGGAAACGTTGAAGCTAGTCTGGGACTGGCTCTCCAAGGTCAATGAAGGCGTCTCAACATAGCGTGATCAATGAATCAGTACTCTTCGCAACCTCTTCAACCGCTTCAAAAGGCACGACAACGAGAACGTCCAGCTCACGTTTGATCTCCTCACTGATATCATCAATGAGCTCCGTGCACTCAGTGCAACTGACATTACGAAGCATGAAATTGTGAAGACACTGCTGAGATCTCTCGACGACTCATTTGACACCTTAGCCCTGAAGATATAAGAATGCCCTGATTTCAAGACACTCGATCCGTCTGACATACTCGAGAGGCTCAACACACATGAGTACCAGCTATCTGAGAAACGACATATCTATGGCCCCAACTACGGCCAAACTCGTGCCTTGAAGGCAAAGGCTGCGGCTTCCTCATCTGGAGAAGAATTTGACTGCAATTCTGATGATCCTGAAGACATTGGAAAGGAGCTTGCTATGCTTGTGAAGAAGTTCCAGAGATTCACCAGGAAGAAAAACTTCAGAAAGTCTTCACGATCCAGCTCAAGGGACGATGAAGCTTCCACCTATGACAACAAGAAAAGAACCTGTCACAAGTGCAAGAAACCTGGCCACTACGTCTTTGAATGTCCACAGTGGGACAATGAGAAGAAGAAAAAGAAGAACAAAGAATATGATTCTGATGACAAGAAGAAGAAGAAATCCTCAAAGTCTTCTTCCAAATCTTCCTCTAAGTCTTTATCACATAAGAAGAGCTCATCAGGCAAGGCACGTGCTTTTGTTGGCAAGGAAATGGATTCAGAGGAGGAGTCTGCTTCTAAGGAGGAGTCTGACTCTGGTATCGCAAGTCTGGCTCTAGCTACAGCCTACGTCGCCAAGTCCATCTTCAACACTGAAGACAATGACTCCATCACCAACACTAATGACGAGAACAACTCGGCTCCCACCGACTGCTTCATGGCACGTGGTGCCAAGGTAAACTCTCGTGATGCTTACTTTCAAACATCAAGTGAAGATGACTCTGATGGTGAATCCAAACCCAGATACAAAAAACTTGCCAAAATTGCAACTGAACAATAGAAAGCTATGGAACATATTCAAAAACTGTTAGACAAAAGCGACGACCTGTTGGACGCGGAAATGACTAAGACTCAGTCCTTAATTGAAGACATAAAAAATCTTCATGTTAAGTACTAGGAACTTGAAGGTCGTCATGAAACCCTCTCAACATCTCATGAAAAGCTTTCCTACGGTTATCTTCAAAGGAAGCAGGAACTTGAGAAATTGAGATCGGATAATGAAGATCTTCAAAAGGAGAACGAGTCACTTCGCGCTCAACAGATCAGTCCCGCTCAGGAAGGATTTGAACCACCATGTTTAAAATGCATTGAGCGTGATAACGCTGTTTCTATTGCTGGATGTTCTACTGCTCCTGTTGCAAAATCTTCAACTGCTAATGTGGTAACTAACCCCTCTGTTGAGGATACCACTACTATTGCTGATGAGAATGCCAGGTTGAAGACACTGATTGAGACAGGGATGTACAAAAGCCTCAAAGGGCATCAGACATTATGTGATGTCCTCAAAAAGCATATTCTGAACCGAAACCCTAGAAAAGAGGGTATTGGGTTCGAGAGGAAAATGAATGTTGATGGGTCGTACTGGAAGCCTGAGCAGTACCCTAAAACCACATGGGTTGCTACAAAGGAACCTTCAGTAGATCCATCCACCTTATCTGGTTTCACTTGCGCTAACCCTATTATCATTGATGAATCCTTTGATGCAAACTATAAACTATTTAAGGATCAGAATGGTGAAGTGTTTTCCAGGTATATTGGGACTAAATGCAGGAATGGACCACCTATGAAGAAGATCTGGGTACCTAAACAGTGTATTGAGAATCTTCCTATGAATGTCATCCTGACACCACCAAGGAAGAAGACAAACCCCAGACCTATGGCTTCATATGGCCCTAAGGCTTCATACAGATACATGACTCACCTGAGTCACCCTAACGCCAATGTTTTGCAGGGAAACCATACTCAGACTTAAGAATATGAGCGTGTGTCTTCAAACCGCTATGTTCATAGAACTAAGAACTTTTCTGCTTATTCATATGAGTATCGTTCTTCTCCTACAGGGCTATTTGCTAGGGCTCCAAAGCCAAAATTCTCAGATGCTGCACTTAGACTCATTGCTTCTAAGCCACCCCTGAAGATGTGGGTGGTTAAGAAGAATTAACTTTCTTTTGCAGGGAAAGATCTCCAGCCAGAAATCAAAGGCGTCCCATGCTATTGCTGGAGACCTAAAACACATTATGGGACGCAAGATAAAATGCCCAAATGGTCTTACTATGTATTTCGTATCTGAATCGCTTGCCATTCATACTATCAGTCCTAACCTTGATCTAAGCTTTGATAATTGCGTCAAATATTTATGCTTCACAACTCTCTTGGTGAAGCCTATCCCCCAAACTGCATTGTAGGCCTCGACACCTCATGCTTCAGAATGGATTATGGACAGTGGATGCACTAATCACATGACTGGCGATCGAAGTCTTCTGATGGATTCAACGCTGCATCCATCAGACAAGAGCCACATCACATTTGCTGACACTGGTAAAAGCAAGGTGTTGGGCCTAGGTAGAGTTGCAATCTTAAGGGATCAGCACATGGACAAAGTGATGCTTGTTGAATCCCTTGGTTTCAACTTAATGTCTATCTCAATGCTTTGTGACTTAAACATGATTGTGCTATTTGGAAAATATCGCTGCCTTGTACTGATGGAATCTGACAAGTCTCTAGTCTTTGAAGGATATCGAAAAGATGATCTGTATATGGTAGATTTCTCAGCAGGTCCACAGATGGCCGTATGTCTTCTTGCAAAAGCTTCAGAATGCTGGCTTTGGCATCAAAGGCTAGGGCATGCTGGCATGAGGAACTTGCACACTCTCGCGAAGAAGAAGCATGTTGTGGGCATCGAAGGCGTCAAGTTCAAGAAGGATCATTTGTGTGGCGCCTGCGAAGCTGGAAAGATGACAAGAGCCAAGCATCCCTTGAAGACTATCATGACCACGTCTCAACCCTTCGAGCTGCTGCACATAGACTTATTTGGCCCTACTCACTATTCCACTCTCAATGCTACTGCCTGCCTCTATGGCTTCGTCATTGTTGATGATTACTCTCGATACACTTGGGTGCATATAATCCTCTACAAGACTGAAGTGCGGGATGTCTTCAGACGCTTTGCCAACCGTGCCATGACGAACTACGGTGTCAAGATCAAGCACATCAGAAGCGACAACGACACTGAGTTCAAGGACACCGGCCTCGACCTCTACCTGGATACCATGGGTATCACTCATGAGTTCTCTGCTCCTTACACACCTCGGTAGAATGGCATCACCGAGCGCAAGAACAGAACTCTTATTGAGATGGCTCGAACGATGCTTGATGAGTACAAGACTCCATGAAAGTTCTAGCCTGAAGCCATTGACACTGCATGCCACGTCATCAACCGTGTTTATCTTCACAAGCTTCTGAACAAAACTTCCTATGAGCTCCTAACTTGTAAGAAGCCAAACGTAAGTTACCTCAGAGTATTTGGTGCTAGGTGCTGGATCAAGGATCCTCATCACACTTCAAAATTTGCACCGAAAGCACATGAAGGTTTTATGCTTGGTTACGAAAAGGATTCGCACTCCTACAGAGTCTTCAACCTCTTTCACTATAAAGTGGTTGAAACTGTGGATGTGCGGTTCAATGAGACTAACGGCTTGCAAAGAGAGCACCTGCCAAATGTGCTAGATGAGTTATCCCCTAGTGAGTCAATCAAGCAAATGGGAACTGGCAAAATCATACCCTCTGAGAGTCTGTCTAAAGAGGAACTTGTCATTTCTGCACCTGATCAACCTGAAGACAATGCTCAGCCTGAAGACAATTCCAAAAAGGATGACAATGATCAGCAAGAGCAAAATCTTCGTCCTGCTCATCCTCGTGTTGCAAATGAAGTACAGATTGAGAAGATGATTGATAGCCTCAATGCACCTGGTCCACTCACTCGTTCAAGAGCCACACAAAGAGCAACACAACTCACCAATTTCTGTGGACACTTTGCATTCATCTCAATATCAGAACCCACGAAAGTAACTGAAGCCTTCATGGAACCTGAATGGATTCAAGCCATGCAAGAAGAGCTCCAACAGTTTGAGTTTAACAATGTGTGGGAACTGGTCAAGCGTCCTGATCCTCGGAAGCACAATATCATGTTGGAGAACATAGCAGAAATTCAAAATTTTCTACGCATCACCAAGATCAATCTATGGAGATACTAGCAATGAGAGAGAGGGGAGTGCATCTTCATACCCTTGAAGATCGCGATGCGGAAGCATTACAAGAACGCGGTCGGTGGAGTCGTTCACGAAGTGATTCAGATCGCGTCCGAATCCGATCTAAGCACCGAAGAACGGTGCCTCCGCATTCAACACATGTGCAGCCCGGTGACGTCTCCCATGCCTTGATCCAGTAACGAGAGAGGGAGAGTTTGGGGAAGACTCCGTCCAGCAGCAGCACAATGGTGTGGTGGTGATGGAGGAGCGTGGCACTCCAGCAGGGCTTCGCCAAGAACTGCGAGAGACGAGGAGGGAGAGGGGTAGGGCTGCGCCAGGGAGAGGAAAACTCATGTGTTGGGAAGCCCCAAAACCCCCACTATATATAGGGGAAGGGGAGAGGGGGCCAGCCCCCTCTAGATCCCATCTAGAGGGGAGGGGCGGCGGCCAGGAGGGGGAGACTTGCCCCCCAAGCAAGGTGGAGGCGCCCCCCTCCCCTAGGGTTTTCAACCCTAGGCGCCTTGGGCCCTTGGGGAGGGGCGCACCAGCCCACTAGGGGCTGGTTCCCTCCCATATTCATCCCATTAAGTCCCCTGGGGCAGGTGGCCCCACCCGGTGGACCTCCGGACACCTTTCGGTGGTCCCGGTACAATACCGATAAACCCCGAAACTATTCCGGTGACTGAAACTGGACTTCCCATATATAAATCTTTACCTCTGGACCATTCTGGAACTCCTCTGACGTCCGGGATCTCATACGGGACTCCGAACAACATTCGGTAACCACATACAAACTTCGTTTATAACCCTAGCGTCATCGATCCTTAAGTGTGTAGACCCTACGGGTTCGAGAATCATGCAGACATGACCAAGACACCTCTCCGGCCAATAACCAACAGTGGCATCTAGATACCCATGTTGGCTCCCACATGTTCCACGATGATCTCATCGGATGAACCACGATGTCAAGGATTCAAGTAGCGCCTGCGACCACCGATCTTGCCCACCACGCAACTGTCACCATGTCGTGACCAGACTGCCGCCGCTGCCGCGCCACGCATGATGTCACCAAGAAACCTGCCCGCCGCGTCGTCCGACCCCATGCTAGTCTGGTGTTGGGGAACGCGGTAATTTCAAAAAAAAATCCTATGATCACACAAGATCTATCTAGGAGATGCATAGCAACGAGAGGGGAGAGTGTGTCCATGAACCCTCGTAGACCGAAAGCGGAAGTGTTTAGTTGATGTAGTCGAACGTCTTCGCAATCAAACCGATCCAAGTACCGAAAGTACGGCACCTCCGTGTTCAGCACACGTTCAGCTCGATGACGTCCCACGCGCTCTTGATCCAGTTGAGGACGAGGGTGAGTTCCGTCAGCATGATGGAGTGGCGACAGTGATGATGATGTCACCGGCGTAGGGCTTCACCTAAGTACGATGGCGATACGATCGAGGTGTGTAACTGTGGAGGGGGCACCGCACACGGCTAAGGCAAAACTTGGTGTGTTCTAGGGTGCCCCCCTCCCCCCGCCCCCCTGCTGCCGTATATAAAGGAGGGAGGGGGAGGCCGGCCGGCCCTTGCTAGGCACGCCGAGAGAGGGGAGTCCTACTAGGACTCCAAGTCCTAGTAGGATTCCACCTCAAGGAGAACGGGGAAGGAAGGGAGAGGAGGGGCGCCCCCAGCCCCTTGTAAAATTCGGACTAGGCTTGGCGGTGTGCGCGCCACCTCCTGGCCGCTGCCTCTCCTTCCCACTAAGGCCCAGTAAGGCCCATCAACTCCTCGGGGGTTCCGGTAACCTCCCGGTACTCCGGAAAATACCCAAACTTCTCCGGAACCATTCCGATCTCCGAATATATCCTTCCAATATATCAATCTTTATGTCCCGACCATTTTGAGACTCATCGTCACATCCATGTTCTCATCCAGGACTCCAAACAAACTTCGGTCATCAAAACACATAACTCATAATACAAATCGTCATCGAACATTAAGCGTGCAGACCCTACGGGTTCGAGAACTATGTAGACATGACTGAGACACATCTCCGATCAATAACTAATAGCGGAACCTCGATGCTGATACTGGCTCCTACATATTCTATGAAGATCTTTATCGGTTAAACCACATAACAACATGCGTTGTTCCCTTTTTCATCGGTATGTTACTTGCCCGAGATTTGATCGGCGGTATCTTCATACCTAGTTCAATCTCATTACTGGCAAGTCTCTTTACTCGTTCCGTAATGC
This sequence comes from Triticum aestivum, assembly GCF_018294505.1. Lineage (NCBI taxonomy): Eukaryota > Viridiplantae > Streptophyta > Magnoliopsida > Poales > Poaceae > Triticum > Triticum aestivum. The sequence continues at coordinate 551,838,233 of NC_057810.1, read as the reverse complement.
TTCATCCCGCAACTGACTTATTAGTCACATTGCTTGCAAGGCTTATAATGATGAGCATTACCGAGAGGGCCTAGAGATACCTCTCTGATACACGGAGTGACAAATCCTAGTCTTGATCTATGCCAACGCAACAAATGAAGGAAATATGCCCTAGAGGCAATAATAAATTATTATTTATTTCCTTATTTCATGATAAATGTTTATTATTCATGCTAGAATTGTATTAACTGGAAACTTAGTACATGTGTGAATACATAGACAAAACATAGTGTCCCTAGTATGCCTCTGCTAGACTAGCTCGTTAATCAAAGAAGGTTATGTTTCCTAACCATAGACATGTGTTGTCATTTGATGAATGAGATCACATCATTAGGAGAATGATGTGATGGACATGACCCATCTGTTAGCTTAGCATTATGATTGTTACAGTTTCATTGCTACTGCTTTCTTCATGACTTATACATGTTCCTCAGACTATGAGATTATTCAACTCCCAAATACCGGAAGAACACTTTGTGTGCTACCAAATGTCACAACATCAATGGGTGATTATAAAGGTGCTCTACAGGTGTCTCCGAAGGTGTTTGTTGGGTTGGCATAGATCGAGATTAGGATTTGTCACTCCGTGTTTTAGAGAGGTATCTCTGGGCCCTCTCGGTAATGCTCATCACTATAAGCCTTGCAAGAAATGTGACTTATGAGTTAGCTACATGATGAAGTATTACTAAACGAGTAAAGAGACTTGCTTGCCGGTAAAGAGATTGAACTAGGTATGATGATACCGACGATCGAATCTCGGGCAAGTAACATACCGATGACAAAGGGAACAACGTGTGTTGTTATGCGGTTTGACCAATAAAGATCTTCGTAGAATATGTAGGAGCCAATATGAGCATCCAGGTTCTGCTATTGGTTACTGACCGAAGATGTGTCTCGGTCATGTCTACATAGTTCTCGAACCCGTAGGGTCCGCACGCTTAACGTTCGATGACGATATGTATTATGAGTTATGTGTTTTTGATGACCGAAGTTTGTTCAGAGTCCCAGATGAGATCATATACATGATGAGGAGTCTCTAAATGGTCGATAGATAAAGATTGATATATTGGACGGCTATATTCGAACACCGGAAGTGTTCCGGAAAGTTTTGGGTAAAACCGGAGTGACGGAGGGGTTACCGGAACCCCCCGGGGAACTAATGGGCCACATTGGGCCTTAGTGGAGAGAGAGAGAGGGGCGGCCAGGGCAGGCCGCGCGCCCCTTCCCCCTTGGGTATGAATTGGACTAGGGAAGGGGGCGGCGCCCCCTTTCCAACTCCCTCTCCCTCTCCTTCCTTCCCCATCTCCCCCTCTTGGTGGAATCCTACTAGGACTAGTAGTCCTAGTAGGACTCCCTCTTGGGGCGCACCCTAGGGGTTGCCCCCCCCCCCCTTGCTCCTTTATATACGGGGGCAGGGGGCACCCTAGGACACACAAGTTTCTCTCCCAATCGTGTGTGGTGCCCCCCTCCACAGTTAGACACCTCAATCATACCATCGTAGTGCTTAGGCGAAGCCCTACGCCAGTAGCATCATCATCACCATCGCCACACCATCGTGCTGCTGATGAAACTCACCCTCGTCCTCAACTGGATCGAGAGCACGAGGGACGTCATCGAGCTGAACGTGTGATGAACGCGGAGGTGCCGTATGTTCGGTACTTGGATCAGTTGGATCGCGAAGACGTTCGACTACATCAACCGCGTTATTGAAACGCTTCTGCTCTCGGTCTATGAGGGTACGGGGACACACTCTCCCCTCTCATTGCTATGCATCACCTAGATAGATCTTGCGTGATCGTAGGATTTTTTTGAAATTACCACGTTCCCCCAAAACAAACACCTTCGGAGACACCTGTAGAGCATCTTTATAATCACCCAAATACGTTGTGACGTTTGATGACACACAAGGTGTTCCTCCGGTATTCGGGAGTTGCATAATATCATACTCCGAGGAACATGTATAAGCCATGAAGAAAGCAGTAGCAATGAAACTGTAACGATCATAATGCTAAGCTAACGGATGGGTCTTGTCCATCACATCATTCTCCTAATGATGTGATCCCGTTTATCAAATGACAACACATGTTATGGTTAGGAAACATAACCATCTTTGATTAACGAGCTAGTCAAGTAGAGCCATACTAGGGACACTATGTTTTGTCTATGCATTCACACATGTACTAAGTTTACGGTTAATACAATTCTAGCATGAATAATAAACATTTATCATGAAATAAGCAAATCTCTATGTCTCCCTCCGTGACTTGTTGCCGGATGGAATTGAAGTGTCTCTTGATGTGTTTGGTTCTCTTCTGAAATCTGGATTCCTTTGCCAAGGCAATTGCACTAGTATTGGCACAAAAGATTTTTATTGGACCCGATGCACTAGGTATAACACCTAGATCGGATATGAACTCCTTCATCCAGACTCCTCCATTTGCTGCTTCCGAAGCAGCTATGTACTTCGCTTCACAAGTAGATCCCGCCACGACGCTCTGCTTGGAACTGCACCAACTGACAGCTCCACCATCCAATATAAACTAGATGATGCCCCACGCGTTGCTGTGGGAAGTTTGAACAAATAATTTGTAAGGAATAAATGCCAACTACATGATATACATGTGAAAGAAAATAAGGTAATAAAGCAGAAGCACTGTCGGTGTCAAAACCTACGGATCTCGGGTAGGGGGTCCCGAACTGTGCGTCTAGGCGGATGGTAACAGGAGACAAGGGACACGATGTTTTTACCCAGGTTCGGGCCCTCTCGATGGAGGTAAAACCCTACTCCTGCTTGATTAATATTGATGATATGGGTAGTACAAGAGTAGATCTACCACGAGATCGGAGTGGCTAAACCCTAGGAGCTAGCCTATGGTATGATTGTTTTTTCGTCCTACGGACTAAAACTCTCCGGTTTATATAGACACCGGAGAGGGCTAGGGTTACACAGAGTCGGTTACAATGGGAGGAGATCTTCATATCGTATCGCCAAGCTTGCCTTCCACGCCAAGGAAAGTCCCATCCGGACACAGTACGGAGTCTTCAATCTTGTATCTTCATACTCCGGGAGTCCGGCCAAAGGTCTTAGTCCGGCTATCCGGACACCCCCTAATCCAGGACTCCCTCAGTAGCCCCTGAACCAGGCTTCAATGATGACGAGTCCGGCGCGCAAGTTGTCTTCGGCATTGCAAGGCGGGTTCCTCCTCCGAATATTCCATAGAAGACGTTGATCACCAGGGTAGTGTCCGGCTCTGCAAAATAAGTTCCACATTCCATCGTAGAGAGAATAATATTTGTATCAATCGGATCTGCTGACGTATTCCACGGCGTGACATCATGCCACGGCCAGGCTTTTATTCATTTTATTGCTCCTCCTCAGCGCGTTTAGCGAGGCGGTTTCCTTGGCACGTCTTGTCAAAGCAGAGATTGTGTCCCCTTATTCTGGGATTCTCATCAATACGGGTGTGGGTAACCCAACCGCGACTTAGGTATGACTCCTTAATTGAAAGCGAGTCTCAAACGGTTACGGGGAGGGCTCTTGGTATTCACCTCCTTTATAAAGGAACCAAGGCCCGGCTCCCTTCTTGTCAAACCAATCAAATCCGCCCCTCGCTTCGAGTTCCAACACCCAAAGCTCTAGTTTTAGGCGCTTCGGACCTTCGAAGATATCCGGCTCCGACCTACAAGGCCGGTGGATGCCTTCCTCCATTACGGAAGAAGATGTGCGAAAGCTAAGAGATGCCAGGTATCTAACCAGCGAAATCTCGCACAGACTGCCTACTCAAGGGCAAGCGGTTCCCGCTCCCCAGCTCGGTGAAAGCGTGGTGTTCACATCTCACTTCCTTCGGGGGCTAGGCTTCCCGATCGACCCCTTTGTGAGGGGGCTTATGTATTACTACGGGCTGGAGTTCCACGACCTAGCTCCGGAGTCCATCCTCCAGATCTCATCATTCATTGTCGTGTGCGAGGCCTTCCTCCATATCACCCCTCACTTCGGATTGTGGCTAAAAACTTTCAAAGTGGAACCGAAAATGATCGAGGGGCAGCACGCTGAGTGCGGAGGGGCTATAATAAGCAAGATGGATGACGCTCCATGGCCCGAAGGCTCTTTCCAAAAGGAGCTCGGCTTATGGCAACGGGACTGGTTTTACATCATAGCCCCTAGGGGCACCACATGGGTGGCACCACCTACTTTTCGCTCGGGTCCCCCACCACAGCTGGCGTCGTGGGTTAATGAAGGACTTATCTGGGGGCCGCCCAAAGACGTGCCCTTGCTGCAGGGCCGTATTCGAGATCTTCTAGAAAGAGATATCTATTTAACCGTAGTGGCGCAAGTCATGGTGATTCGCCGCACACTGCCCTGCAAACGTCGACCTCTCCGCCTGTGGGAGTTCAATCCAGAGGGACCACGAGTCCTACAACATTTTATGGGAATGACACCCATGGAGATGTACAAATTGTTCTTCGGATCACAAGCAAGGTGTCCGGATTTGTCCGAGGATGCAGGTCTGAGCTGCAATCGCCCGGATGCTGAAGTAAGTAGCTCCGTACTTGGACACACCATCCATATTTTTATCAAATCTACCCTTTAGCAGAGTTGTCCTTGGAATAGGAGTGGATGGAGAAGGCAAAGCTTATCAGGTGTCCATCCCCCCTGCCCGAGACCGTGCCGAATCCCATGCTGACCAGGATGCTGTAGGTCGCGCTGTTGGCGGAAGGCGAAGAGGGGACCCAAGGAGCTACCGCTCTACGAAGGAGGCCGTTAGGAAGGGAAGAATCGAAAATTCTCCCGACCAGGGAAGGAAAAGGACTGCCTCCGAAGACCCAGAGGTGATAACCTCAAAACGGGGAAAGAAATCTTCGTCAGAGGGTTCGGCACCGGAGAACGCCCCAGCCGAATCGCCCCCGTTTGGTTAGGCATATTTGGCTCTGTACCTTATGAGTCTATTTTTGCACTGAGCCACCGAGCCTCCAGAGAGGGTAGCGGGTTGGAGGTGTTTTCTGAAGTATTGCACATTATTTCCTTTTTTTCAGTGGTTGTTTATTTAAGTAAAATTAGCACCTAATTTTAACTAAGTGTTTTACAAGGAATTGTTAGAAAACCCATTTTACTAATAATTATGTTAGAGAAGTATGCACATAATCTTGTTTGGATGAGAATGATAAGCCCATGTGCGAGAGATACACTAATTTTTTTATAAACAAACAAATAATTGTCGTTTCCCCACAAACTCGGTTTCTCCGTTTTATGAAAAATAAGATGTACTTATTCTTAAGTTTGTTACGCTAACCAACAAAAGTTTTGTAGTTAGAACCATAAACATATTTAGGCAAAATTAATTTAGTAAAATCTCCCTATTCAATTAACCCTGAAGGAAATAGTAACATTATTGTTGAATGTGAGTTTTAGGATAAACGGTGTTTTTATTTGCAATAGTACCATTGTTTTATCACCAACCATTTTGCACTAATTTGCACCACATGCATGATGCACAAGATTTAACAACCTGGATCATTTAGTGGGAGGCTCTTCTCATTTATTGCAAATCTTATTGGGCCCACTAACTGCATTTTGAGCTAATAAGAATATTGTCATGAATCTTCTGATGGTACACTAGGAGTCTGTTTTTTCTCAAAATGGAGCAAATACCGACCAGTGCAGAAGTAGTATAATATAAGTGCAATAGGAAGTCAATTTTAGCCGGACTACTATAGATATATTAGTACATGATGGTCATATCTGAGGTCAACATTGGCTGCAATGGTAATTTTATTGGTGTATACTGTTCCAAAGGATGAGGCTATGATCTCATCGTGCAGCGTTAGAGGTTAACCATAATTAGATTAAATCATTAGCAAAGCAGAGGTGCATGCCTGACAACAAAATCAAGAATACTCTATTATCATGCCTGAAAATATCACATGAAAAACACAAAATAATCGTATCATAAAATATATGTACGATAGCCTTGGGCATCTGGATACCATGATGTAAGTGTCACTTCAGTTTTGTCAGGAAGAAGGTTATAATTTTTTCTGAGCTATATGTATTGCTGCTTGGGTCTGAAGAATAATCAATTTATAGATAGGCAGATTCCATCTGATGATCCACCGTCGGGCGTAATTAAGGATATTCATGTACGCTGTGAACGTTCGTGAGCACTTCTAACTGCAACCAAAAGATAATGCAATTTGGCATGGAATCTTGCTATACTTAATTAAATTTGATAAATATTAAATATCAGAGTAACAATTCCTCGTACGTGCCAGTACAAAAGAGGCAGTGACGCGTGACCTATATCTGGTGCGTTTAAAGCTTTGAGCTGAACTCTCGTGTAGTTGCGCCATCTTGAAGCGATACAATTATCAATATAACATTTTATTTCCGTCAAGAAATAAAAGATGTCATCATATGAAAAATAAAGGTATGTTCAGTCGGTAGCCACTCACCTGCCGTACCTAGTTTTACTAACTTCTTCCCGTGACCAAATGATCTAACAAAAGTTAGCTGGGCTCTTTCCACCTATGACATGCATGGCTAATTTTAGGTGTAGTAGTCACTAGTCGGGGATGTATCTCTCTCAGCCGGCCCTCATCTTTCCACCTAGAGCTCACAGTGATCCACGTCTGACATAGCCCCGCCAATGGTATATAAGCTATTCAAGTCTGCATTGGCTTAAATTTATTTTATTGAACACAAAGAAAAAAAACAGAAGGATGCCTTGGCTTTATCGTGGCATAGTGTGGTAACAAAACAAAGCCGCTTATCCGACCAAGAGTCTCAGATCAAGTGCGTGCTCAATGGTTCTGGGTCACTCTATGTCTATGGCTATGCACTGCCTTTTCCAACTCCATTGTGGCCAAACTACAGTTGAAATAAACACCAATTATTTGTTGCGGCGCAGCCAACAGTTCTACCAGGTGCCTTTTCCAGCCCTACCGGGGGCAAATTCCTGATAGAAAAGGCAAGTACAACTGTTGGTGGACTCCTAGTTGTGCCTCCGGTCCCCGTGCAAATAAACCATTTCCTGACAGTAATCAGTGTTTAATGCTTATGGGAAATGCTTAAGCTAATCATCAGTTGGACTGTCGGCAAGTAGATATATTAGTTCCACTTACGTGCAACTAAGAAGGAGCACTAATGATTGATGTGTGTAATCTCTTTTAGACGAGTACAAACGCTGCCCAAAGCTTGATACTAGGGGACAACTGACTGGCTGTAGTGTTATGCGCAAGAAGTAGTAATAAACAAGTGCATGCACTGCGAATATTTGTAGGCTTAAAAGTGAAATTTACGGCCACTGCTTAAAAAAGGTAAAACGAATGTGGTGTTATACTATTATTACTTGGTGGGCATACTGCAGAAGTGCAGACTAATGGTACGCAGGGTGGTTGTTCTATATCTTTACCTCATACCAGTACACTAGCTGCGTTTATAAGGCTTGCCTCATGCGCCAGTTTTTTTAGGCTTATGGCTGATAGTGGAATTAAGCTGTCTCCTCTCAGTTTATTCCACAAGTTCAATCTAGAATTTTATTTTACAAGCCTGTTAATTAAGGGTTAACTCGTAGGCTTCTAAAATAAAAAATTAGATTGGGCTTCCAGAATATGCCGAGGAGAGAGGAGAACGCCGTTTCGGTGCCCGGGTGCATCTGCACCCGGTCAAAAAAAAAAATCGTAAAAAATTCAAAAAATTCCAAAAAAAAATTGGGTGGTAGACAATTTGATGCGTGAAATACGCTCCAATTTTCAAAACATTTGGACTTCTGTGCAGCTCTCAGCAAAAAAGACAAATCAGACCAAACAGTATATGAACAGTACACATTTTTACAGACCTCCGATTTGTCTTTTTTGCTGAGAGTTGCACAGAAGTCCAAATGTTTTGAAAATTGGAGCGTACCTCACGCATCAAATTGTCCACCACCAGAATTTTTTTTGGAATTTTTTGAATTTTTCTAGTATTTATTTTGATTTTTTTATGAGCGCAGGTGCAGATGAGCTCGGGCTCAGATTCGAATTTTCCGAGGAGAGGGTAGCTTATTTATACAGGCGGGCCAGGGAGCGAGGAGTAACCCGATGGAGTGGGTCTTCATGTGTTTCGCTTGTGAGCCAAAGGCCCGATGGGCTTGTATTGCGTGTGTGTGAACTTTTGAGCCGCCTCTTGTTGTTGGTATGTATGTGAACTTCGTGGTGTTCAGGTGTCCTAAACTTTCAGTTTTTCTTGTAAATCTTAAGAGTTTCAGTTCGCTAAAGCCGGACAAACGCCTCCTTTCTTAGAAATATGGCTTGCAAACGTGTGCGAGTGAGGCAGCAAAACAAGCAATGTTTGCATAAAACATTAGTCTACTATGTCACGAAAAACTCAAATACAATTTTGAACCAGGGTTGAGAAAAAAAATACAAGTTCATATGTGGATAGTAGCAACTTAAATTGGATTAACAATTTGGACATTATCACTGTCAACACGGAATTTTGTCTTTTCTCGTTTCTTGAGGTGAAGACTGAATTTTGAATCAAAATTTTGCGCAAGATGGGCGTTGCACCTATGTGCTTAACTCTTTTGAGAATTGTAACTTTAAAGAGGTGTTCACCATGTGGGGTTATGTGGACCACCCAAGCAGGGGCGGATCTAGTTGGGGTGCCATTGAAAATACAGTGTTCTTTACCTACTAAGAGTTGGGTTAATTCTATATAAATCAGAGGTGCCAAAAATACTAAATTGACAAAAATTTACGTCCAAACTCCATGTTGATGGATTGATCACTTTCTCTTGTTCCCTCAGAAATAAGTTGTCAGCTCTGATATTTATATTTTTTGACGTTTCATGATTGCTAACAGTATCCATATTTGTGATTTTTTACATGTCATTAAAGTTATGAACTCTGCGCAAAAAAATTATTCTTTGACTAGCACCCCCTGCAGGGAAATCCTAGATCTGACGCTGGCCCAAGAGGTCTGATATGTTCTCAACAAAGTTGTTATCATCGTCAAGGCAAGAAGGAATTAGAGGGTCTCAATGATTTCTGGTTCGGACAACATGTTAATGGAACCTTTATGAAGGCTTGTGCGCAAGTCATTATACGCTCGACAACATAACACTTCGACATTTTTTGGAGTAGGTTCAGTTGTCTCGGGGAGAGAAGCATTGAGGAAGAGGCTCTCCCTCTCCCCCCCCCCTCTCTCTCTCCCCTCTCCCCCCGGCCCCCCTCTCCCTCTCTCTCCCCCTCTCTCTCTCTTGCAATCGTTCTAAGTCGCGTGTGAAATTGCAATTGTCTTCCGAGTTGGTTTTGGTGTAAATAACAATATGTATTGATGACTAACCATGTTTGTCAAGTATATGCAAAGTGTGTTAGTCCAAAGCTTGCAAGCAAAGATGGATGTTGACCCCCTAATTATCAAAGAGAAAAACAAGAAGGTATACTAATTTTATGTACCTTTTTTCTTTATCTTGAGTATAGAAAAGCCGCACTATTAAGAGATGTCTCTCAATGAACTTAGAGTGGAGCCAAAACCCACATCCTAAGACCCGTCATGTTTGCCACGCAAATAGGCAAAAAAAATCATCTTTCCACCTTCAAAATGGAGTAGTTGTGTGTGCCTCGGAATGTCCTTATGGAGATTCCGGGCTAACCACTGGGGCTGCCTGTATTTGACATCAAAAGCCTTTCTTATCAGCGTGAGTAATTGTAGGAGTCGGCCCGAAATCCGGAGCTCTCAGATTCACTCATGAAATTCAGCCCTCCCTCCAGTGTTGCCTTTGATTGACATTAGAGGCGTCTGGTGTCATCTAGATTGATACCCTGAAGTCGGGCCCGGGGTCGGGGGCGTCCCTGAAGGTGCCTCAAGAGGTTTTGAGAATACATTCTGGGATGTGTTCAGGGTACCCAACGGGCAGATTTTGAGTGGAGCTATATAAAGCCACCTTCTTTTTCTCCAAGAATCGTCATTTTCCCAACTTCAGCTGAGCAATTTTATCTCCATTTTTCTTAAATATCGAAAGCTCCCAAAAAACACATCCCTCCGTCAGATCACGTTATCCTTTGAGGGGAAAAATAGAGTTGTCCCTGAACTATAAATTCACCAAAGGAATTTGGGTTCCCTTTGATTTCATTGGTGATTTGTTACTTTCAGAGGTTGGAGACTCCTAGATGGTACGAGTCCCCGAGGAGGAATCAACTTATGCTTTACCCTGTTGTTTGTGAATGTCTGGAGGCCGCCTCAAGGTATACCACTAGTGGTTGGGAATCCTTTTCTAGTGATATCTCATTGAGAGGAAGGTGAGCCTTTGTGGTGTTGGTTGAGCCTTTGTGGTTCTCCCACCTATCCAATGGTGATTAGCTCCCCTCCATGGAATGAACATTCGGATACATCTTCACCTCTGCGTTCTTTGATTTTATCTAATCCTAGCTCATTTACTTGGGTTTAATTTGGTCACTTGAACTTGCAAGCATCATATAGGTTGTATGTCTCACCTTAGCATTGTTAGGCTCACACTTTGTATTCCCTAAAGTCTAAATTTGCTAATAAGTGAAGTAAAATTGGTAGTTGTCCGATTCATCCCCCCATCCTCTAGTTTCATCCTGATCATTTGTGTACGATCCTCGAAATTGACCTTAGAGCTCCCTTGTCGAGTCTTGGAGCTCTATGCCTTCCCCTCTTGAGTTTATTAAGTTCGAGATGAAATTACTGGGGATCTTTGACAAATGGTGAATGAGGATGGTGCATACCTCATAGTGTTGGGGTTTCCCGCTCATTATCCACCATTTAGGCCTCTTTCCATTGGGCCTTCTCGGTCCTTGATGTTGATAGTTTGTACATTTGACGACCGCTTGACATAGATAATTCACCATGTGGATACTAGGGGGCGCCAGCGAGCACACTTCCCCACGCCAGGGAGCAGTCTCCTACAAGGGTGAGTAAACCATGTCAACGCCCATTCACCAGCCTATGAGCGAGCAAATTTTATTTTTATTTTTTTTGTATCAGTGCAACTTTATTTTGATTTAAAATTATTCACTAAAATGAAAAAAATGAACTCTGAAAAGATCAAGATTTTATTTTAAACGATCATGAATTAAAACAAGTATTCATGAATATTAAAAAAACATCACGAACCCAAAAAATGTTCATTATTTCAACAAAAACACGAGCTAAAAAAGGGTTTATGACTTTGAAAAAAGTTCTCGAATAAACATACAAAATTAGGAAATTGTTCATGAATTCAAAAAATATTCATGAATTCAAAAAATATTCGAAATTTTATAGAAGGTTCGTGAATTACAAAGTCGCAAGACTTTTTTTATTAATGGAATTTTTGAAATAAGATTTTGAATAATGTTAATTGTTCGCGAATCAAAAAATGTACTCCTATTTGGAAAACATGTTCATGAATTCAACAAAAAAGTTCATGAATTTGAGAAAATGTTCACAAATTTTAAAAATGTACACGAGTTAAATAAATGTTCGCAAAATTGGGAGAAAATGTTAGCAACATCAAAAAATGTTCATGAATTTGGAGAAAATATTAAAAAAATTTATTAAAAATGTTCACGAATTTTGAAAACATATTCTGTATTTGGAAAAAATATTGAATTCAAAAAATGCTCACAAATTTTAAAAATGTACATGAGTTTGACTTTAAAACTATTCATGAATTTTCGAAAATTTCACAAATCTTAATTTTTCATACATTTAGAAAAAGTAAGAACAAATAACAAGAGTTAAAGAAAAAAGAAAAAAATGATCAGAAGACTAGAAATTGGACAGAGAACCACAAAAATAAGAAAAGAAAATGTCCAAAAGTTTCCAGTACTAGTGACCGTAGCTTTGTAAAACCAACACATCATTTCCGCTTTGTTACTGCTTGCAACGGCAGATCCTTAGCATTTGTGGATGCTAAGTAGACACCCATGTTTATGAATAAGTAATACATAACTAGAGTGAATGCCACCATTTTCCCTATAGATATACATTTTGGTCTGAGTGAAAAGATGGTCTATTCGGGTACCATAGATGAATCATGAAAATAAAAACCAAAGCATTCACTGGAATTAACAAAATAAAGTACATAGTATAAGACATGGAATCGGAAGGGCACCACTCAATATTGCTTTTATATGAAAGCAAGACAATTCAACACATCCTTTCCAAATATTTCTAGTGCTCGAATAGCATGGCATGCGTGAACCAGCCTGTGGTTGGATGGTTAGAAAGACAGTAGTATCCCATCAAAGTTCAAGTCCTAAATTAACATTGTTGCCCGCATTTTTCTAGATTTATTTCAAACCTTTAAGCGATGTCACCGTTGACTACAAAGACGTCTATAACGACTTCGTCAATCTTAAATTGATGTGTCGGCTCAGTCTCTCGGAGGTGCTCCAGAGTGTGTGCGCGCGCGTTCATAGTGGTGAATGTATGTATGTCTGTACTGTGTTAAAAAAAGAATAAATGGCATTCGGTACATTCAGTGTACAATATTACTCTTCCACGTAGTATTTCATATATTTTTGAGTTATTATTAGGGAGTGTACCTAAGTCTTTCTGCTATCCCATTTATACAACTGTCGTTGTTGTTCTGGTCAATCTGATTTTGTTTAGGGGATAATAATAATAATAATAATAATAATAATAATAATAATAATAATAATAATAAGATTCTTTCGTTGTCAATAACATTTTTCCGGGAATTTCCTGAATGGGAGACGAGGAATGGGACGAAAGGGTATAGGTAAAAACAACAGCGATGCTTGTTTTTAGGCAGAAAGTAAGGGATCTCTAATTGGCGCCTTTAGCGCCAGTTCGCCAACTAGCGCTCACACAGCTCTGCTGATGGGCAAGCCCAGAAAACAACATTTCGCTGGCTAGGCTCTCAATCAGCCGCGGAAAAGAAAAGGTTCATGTTCGCTCAGTTTTTTCTTCTAGTTCATTCGGTTTGGCGACTTCCACCTGACAGGCTTCCGCTGCCCGTTGACTAGGGCTGGGTTGACCATTCACCAGGGCTCTCAGAACCAATGAATTTTTTTCAACCATTAAGTTTTAAGAAAAAAGGAAAAATAAGAAGAAAATCAAAAAAATTGTGAATTGAAAATTGTTCACGGATTATCGGAAAAATCATATATTTGAAAATAATCATTGAATTTCAAAGATGGTAATCGATTCTGAAAAAAATCATCGAAGTTGAAAAGTTCATCGATTTTAAAAAAGTTCAACCAATTTGTAAAAAAATCGTCCAATTTGAAAAGTTCATTGCATTTTGAAAAAGGTTCATAGATTTAAAAAAAAGAATTTAAAAAAATTCATTCATTTTGAAAAAGTTTAACATATTTGAAAGTAGTTCATCAAATTTGAAAAAAAATGTTCATCAAATTTAAATCTAGTTCATTGATTTGTCAAAAAATGGTCATTGGGTTTGAAAAAGGTTGTCCATTTTTTAGAAAAAAAGAAAAGGAGAGAAACTGGAAAAGAAAGAAAAAACCGAACAAAAAACGGGAAATACAAACAAGAAATAAAAAGTAAAAACAATTGTAAAAGAAACGGCCAAATGGAAAGAAAATAGATAAGAACAGACAAAGACGTGATTTTTTTTTAACTGTACATTAGCCACAAGAAGCGCAAAAAGAAGGGCAAAGAGAAGAAAGTTTGCACTACAAACCATGTTGTCAGGGTGCTTACCGCCTCTTTGATTGAACAACGAGGGTTGGAGTTCGAATCCTCCCACATACACCACACTTCTATTTTTTGAAGTTTAGAAAAGAAGAAGAAAAAAGAGAAAATGGACCGAGCTCGAGTCGCGGGCGGTGTTCACCTGATTGCGGAATGACTATAAACGGGCGCTGAAAGCGCCGTTTAGAAATTGTTTTTTTTACAAAAACCTGTAACTTTACTCATTGTCACATCCCCAGTTCAGGCCTTGCTTGTTTTTGCTTTAGCATCCATGCATCATGTTTAAATTTTATGAAACTTGAAATGGGGATTGCCTAAACCCTAGCATCTAAGGAATCCACTAGGTTCAACTAAAATATTCTCAGTGAATCCAAATGACTTTCAAAAATGTTCATCATTTCTGGAAAATCTTGTAAACAGTAGCCGGAGGTGATGCACATTTTTCCATGACATATTTGGGCTCTGAATTAAATCATACTCTATTTGAATTTGGACATTTAAATTCTATAAAATATTTTAAATGTCCATATAATCCTAAACTGAAATGCTCCATGTTGGTTATATTCCAAGCAGTGGGCATGAGCAGTCTGGTGATTTTTGAAAATGCCCTGGCATTTTTAATAAAGCCCTAAAGACTACAGAATAATAGAAATAGAAAACAGAAATAAAGGTAGAGAGAGAGAGCACCCACCTGCGGCCCGCTACTGTAGCCTGCTGGCAGCCCAGCTGGCTGCCCAGCCCACCAGCGCCCCCTTGTCATCTTCCTCCTCTGCCAGGAGGACAAACAGGTGCGTGGCGAGCGCCGACGTTGCCCCAGCCACCTCCTGCTTCCCCGGCCCCTCCTAGCACCGCCACGATGACACCCCGTTCTTCCTCCTTCGGCCATGGAGATCGCCGGCGATTTTCCACCGTCACCGAGCCTTCCCCGAGCACGCCGAGGCCACCTATGCACTCGCGGTGAGCCCCTCTTCCTCTTCCCTCTTCTGTCAAGCTCGCGCTCGTCCCCTGGCTTCATTTTCCACCGCGGCCGAGAGCTTGTCGCCGCCGGCCATGGCGTGGCCGTGGCCACAGCCACCGCAGCTCGTTCCCGAGCCCACCGTCGTGCTCACCACGATCTCAGGAGCCCGTAGCCACCACCAGCTCCTCCTCCCGTGCACCGCAGCGTCGAACCCAACCCCGTCCGAACTCCGGCCGCCGCCTAGCTCGCCGCCGCCGTCTACTCAGGCCGTCCCAACTGCTGCCGCCACCACCACTAGATGTGCGCGAGCCCCAGCTACGCATAGGACCAAACCACGGTCGATTTGGTCGACCGTGGGAAAAATCCGAGCACCTCCGCCGTCTCTGGCGTCGCCGGCGACGAGCCGTGGACCAAGTCCGGCGAGGTTGACTCGTTTGACCTGGGGTTTGACCCCCTCAGGGTCACTGACGCGTGGGCCATGCCCCTATTTAGTTTAGGTGTGGGTTTAATTAGCACTAATTAACTTAGTTAATTAGTTGACTCACTGACAAGTGGGCCCAGGCTCTAATTAACCTAGGTTAGTGCTAACCTAACACTAACTAACTCTGTTAGTTAGTTGTTACACTGACATGTGGGTCCCAGCCGTCAGGTTTGACCTGGGTTGGCGCCTTTGACCTGTTGACGTCACCCTGACGCAATGCTGACGCATTAATTCAATTATTGGAGTTATTCTTATTCAGGAAATTCCAGAAAATGTCCTAAACTTCTAAAAATCATATAAAATCAACCGTAGCTCCAAATCAAATAATTTATATATGAAAAATGATCAGAAAAATCCAATCTATCCATCTACACTGGTTTCATGCATGTTAGAACACATTAACCTTGCTGTTTAGGTGAAACAAGTTAATGCACTATTATAACGTCTTAAAATGGGTTTGCATTTGAATATTTGGTTCAAATGGACTCATCTCAATCTGTTCTAGCTTGCATTAGCCAAAACACATTCTTATTGCCATGTCATAGCATGCATCATATTGTGCATTGCATTGATCGTGTTTCTTCTCTGCTTGTCGGTGCTTGTCCCCTCTCAATAGACGTGTTCCGACGATGAGTTCGATGACACCAATGAAGAGCTATATTATCTTCGGAAGTGCCAGGCAAGCAAAACCCCCTTGTTCATTTCGATACAATCCTACTCTCTCGCTCCTGCTCTCTTTTACTGCACTAGGACAACAACGATTCAACTGTTACTTGCTGCGGTAGCTAAACCCCTTTATCCTCTGCATGACCTGTCATTGCCACAGTAAATAGATGAAACCCACTAGCATGAGTAGGAGTTGTTTGAGCCCTGTTGTGCCTACTCATTCATGCTTGTTTGTCATGCCTGCTACTGCTTAGAGTTGAGTCAGGTCTGATTCATCGGGGATGAATCGAGGTGTATGAACATGTCCTATTGTGTGTGAGCTAAGTGTGTGAATACGATTTGGTAAAGGTAGCGGTGAGAGGCCATGTAGGAGTACATGGTGGGTTGTCTCATTGCAGCCGTCCTCAGGAACTGAGTTCTGTGTTTGTGATCCATGAAATAGATACTACCACGCATTGGGCCCGAAACCAATGGACCCTCTTGGCTCTGTAATCATCCTTGTCCTCTGTCCAGGAGTTGCAAGTAGTTTCTGGTGTTTGTAGTATGCTGGAGGCCGTGCACAGCGCTGACCGAAGGGGTGGGCTGTGATGCGGTAGGCACGTGGCCGGGTATACCGGGCGCCCGTTTGGTGTCACGGAACCCTGTACACATCGTTTGGGGCTGTGGGCGAAACTCCAGCCAGATCTCCTCGCGGATGGAACCCGAATAGGCGATAAACCTGGACTAGAGACTTGAGTGTTTAGGTAGGCCGTGGCCGACACCCACGTTGGGCTTACGCTTGAAGGTTGTCGAGTACATGTCGTGTAAACGGCGGTAAGTGGTGAGAGCGTGTGTGAAGAAGTACACCCCTGCAGGGTTAACATCATCTATTCGAATAGCCGTGTCCGCGGAAAAGGACTTCTGGGTTGCCTGTACAGTTCATAGACAAGTGAAAGTGGATATTCTAAAATATGCAAGATAAGCGTGAGTGCTATGGATGGCGTTCTCGTAGGGAGACGGGAGCGGATCCATAATGGTGTATTGATATGGTGAATATGTGGACTCGTGTGCGCCACCTCAAAAGAGTTACTTGCAGTCGTAGTTCAGGGTAGCCACCGAGTCAAAGCTGGCTTGCTGCAGTTAAACTCCACCACCCCCTTTGTTGATAACGATGCATATGTAGTTAGTTCTGATGTAAGTCTTGCTGGGTACATTTGTACTCACGTTTGCCTATTTTATGTTTTTGCAGAGAGACTTCAGTCTCACTAGTAGTTTCGCGTGGACTTCGACGTTTAGCTTGTTACCTCAGCTACGATCTTGTGCCCTCGGCAGGATCTGGTAGTTAGTCAGGCTTCTCGGCTTTTTTCTTTTGTAGATGTCTGTACTCAGACATGTTAAGCTTCCGCATGTGCTTTGACTTGTATGCTCTGAATGTTGGGTCACGAGACCTATGTTTGTAATATCTCACTCCTCGGAGCCTATTGAATAAAATACTTGAGTCGTAGAGTTATGTTGTGATGCCATGTTGTATTTACACATATCAAGCATATTGTGTGTATGTTATTGAAATGCTTGGTATGTGTGGGATCTGACTATCTAGTTGTTTATCCTTGGTAGCCTCTCTTACCAGGAAATGTCTCCTAGTGCTTCCACTGAGCCTTGGTAGCTTGCTACTTCTCCGGAACACTTAGGCTGGCCGGCATGTGTCCTTCTTCGTTCCTGTGTCTGTCCCTTCGGGAAAATGTCACGCGATGAATACCGGAGTCCTGTTAGTCCGCTACAGCCCGGTTCACCAGAGTCCTGCTAGCCCAGTGCTACAGCCTGGATTCACTCGCTGATGACCGACACGTTCGATGTTGGGTCATGGATGTCTGTCCCTGTAAGTTTGTTCCACTTTGGGTTCACGACTAGCCATGTCAGCCCGGGTTCTTTGTCATATGGATGCTAGCGGCACTATCATATACGTGAGCTAAAAGGCGCAAACGGTCCCGGGCCAGGTAAGGTGGCACCCGTGGGAATACCGTCCGTGAGGCCGCAAAGTGATATGATGTGTTACATGCTAGATCGGTGTGACTTAGGATCGGGGTCCTGACATCTTTGGTATCATAGCCGACCCTCACGGTTACACGTATGGTTGCGGACAGGTGCGCGGTCATGTTGTTCATGACGTTTGTGACCCGTCGTGGCACACGACATGGCACATGTACCGGACTGGATGCACAGACGTATGTGCCAAGAGGGAACGTTTCTGTGGCCCGACGAGGACGTCGGTTCCTCTGAGTGGGGGTGTATGTGATAGCCTGGCTTATCAGGGATGATAGACTACTCACATCAATAAGGAATTCCTTCTTTTCCGGAAGCCCATTCAGACAGAACTCCAAAGTTAAGCGTGCTCAGCTTGGAGTAATTTCAGGATGGGTGACCGACCGGGAAGTTGCTCCCAGGTGCGCATGAGTGAGGACAAAGTGCGCAGAAAAGACTAGTATTGATCTGTGGGGCCAGTCTAGATCTCGCCAAGAGTAACGACCACCGGCGGGTGTGTCCGGGGCGTTACAAGTTGGTACTCAAAAAAATTTACAGGTACACTGATTTGGACATAAGATCCAAAAAAATACAAAGTAACTTCTATAACTAAGAATTACAATGAAATCTTTTGAAAGCACCTTTTTCACGGCGTCATTCTTTGCTTGAAAAAACACTCCAAAGACTTTGGTCGTTTAGGAATTGCTGTGCTTCGCCACTCTGAACCACACTTTTTTTTTTTTGAGAAATTACTCTGAACCACACTTTAAGTTGGCTGCGTGGGTTGATGTTCTTTTAGGCCCATGACGTCCACCTCCTCTTCTCCCCTCTCGGCCTGCTGACATTGGGCCGGCGCGCCTGTGTCGCGCGCACACACACACGTTGTCGTCATAAAATTAGCCCGTTAATCTTGGACTGGTCCGAAACACCGCATGCGTCAGCGCAGCGGTTCAGTCAGCACTGCAGACAGCAGTGCCTCAGGCAAGCAAAACAAAACACTGGATTTGTCTGAACCCCTCGTCATCAACCTGAATACTGAATCCCGTCAGCTCGGTTCATGGAATATGTACACCGGATTCCATTCAAAAGGAAAACCGAAGACCGAACAGTGGAGCAAAAAGGAAAAGGAAAAGGCACAGGTAGAGTAACCATCACACTGTGTCATACTGCCTACCATACGTGCATACGACGTCTCTTCGACCAACGAGTGCATGACGTAAAGCAGCGGCAGACAGGTACCAGTCCTAATCAGCTTTCCTTTCTCCTTCTCTTTCCAGTATTTATTGATAATAAATAACGATCGACCGTGTAGATTAGTTCATGTCTCAAAAGCATCTCTCTGCTTTTTTGTAGCCGGTTGTTTCATTAGAAGTCTGTGCTGTCGAGTGTCGTACAGGTCTAAAAGGTGTTCGTATTTTTTCGTTAACAAGGATTTACAATTGTTCCTTTTTGCGCGGGTGGATGGATGGGTTTATCAGTGTTCTCACGAGATCTCCGTGAGAGGGTAGGAGGATCCTTCCTCCCGCGCTGGCTTGTGTGCCACTAGGTATGTAGTTGGGCAGATCAGAGCGACAGAGCTGCTTGTGTCGCTTAGCCGTTATGATGCTTCGCCATGTGCTGTACATATATACTTTGCCCCGCCTAACTAAAGCTGCTATTGTTGCAAAGTGCGAGCTTGTTTTGCTTCTACACTGTATTAGTTACCCCAATCAACTTAGATGATAGCCCGCATGTTGTAGCGGGAATCTTTGTCGAAGCAAAAGTATATATAGGTGCTACAAAAACAACTAAAACTAAAACAAAATAAATTTTTATATTTCTACCCTTAACTCGTATCAAGTACTCAAATTTACCCCTAATTTCAAAGGATGCTCAAATTTGCCCCTCCGTCGTTAAGTGACCTTATAGAAATGCCCTTCTATGTCGTTTCCATCCGGTCAAAGGGATTTGACCATCTACGGGGCGTTTATCGGCCGTTTTTGCCCCACTCTCCATGTGTCACTTACATGTGGGACCCACTCAAAAAAGGAAAAAACTCTTTCTCTCACACTAACTTACATGTGGACCCCAACCAATAAAAAACCAGACAAGGATCTGTCAAACAAGATATAGGGCCCACATGTCATCGTCTTATTATTATTTTGTGAAATATATTTTTAATTAAGAGTGAATTAGGTTGAGGGTTGTCGGCGGCAACCAAATGCCATCGCGGAGGGACGTCGTTAGGCCACGGGGAAGTTGGTTGAGGGGACCACACGATAGCCATGGCTCTACCGCGTCCGGGGATGGCATTTCAGACCATATGGTCACCGGAGCGAGACGACGGCGACCATTTGAAAGGATCAAGAAGAGGTGTCTAGAGGGGGGGGGGGGGGAGTTAGACACTCAACACACAAAGTTGACAGTTTTTAATCTCTTTAAGTTGAAGTGGAGTTTTGGCAAAAGTTTAACCATTCACAATACAAATCAAGCAAGCATGCAAAGAGTATATGAGCAGCGGAAAGTAAAGCATGCAACTTTAGATAAAGATATAGAGAATAACAAGTAAAGCTTTGGAAAGACATGTAACATGCATAGGCTCCCCCTACATGTATGCAATCATGTAAATATGGAATATAGGAGCATGTGAATGCATAAGCATGACAGGGTAAGCAATGTGTTACATGTATCTTGGCTATATGCATCAGAGCAAATGATGTGAATATAGGAAATGTACCTCCATGCTCATGAGTCCTTCTTGCAAATAATATGTACATCAGCAAGAGATCCTCACACACATGAATGTGATGCATATACTTACCTTGTGGTCTTGAGTTGGCTTAGGAGGGAATGAACCTGCGTAAACAAGGTTAGATAACACAGATACACCTACTGGCCAAAGCAAACAAAAGAAACCACAAGAGTACCAAGAATGGGATGACATGTAGAGAGTGAGTACTGAGTACCCCGTTGGATATAGACATGTCCCCAAAGATAAAGATGTGCAATGAATTCAAGGATTTCCTTCCCTTAGATGTCTTGCTCCCCCTGAATCTAGTATGGGATACTGGGAGAAGATAGGGAACAGAAAATCAGAGCAAAGAAAAGAAACAGAGCTAATGCAAACAAACAAATATGAACATGTCTTTCCCCTCTTAAAGACATGTGACTTCTCTCCTCTTGAACACCAAGCATCTGGGGTCTTTTGAAGTGATACTTCTGTCTCCTTGTAGAAGAACTCTCTCCCCCTGAGTATTCCCCCCCTATAGAAATGATTAAGTTTTGATGTGATCTCTCTCTCCCCCTTTGACATCAATTTCCAAGAAGGGTTATTCTGGATTTTTGTTACAAATGGGTTTGGTCCTTGAGTCACAGAACAAAGCAGCAAGTCAAATGTGATGCTGGTAGAGGACAATAATCATTGAGTGGAGTGTTGGAAATATGCCCTAGAGGCAATAATAAAAGTATTATTATTATATTTCCTTGTTCATGATAATTGTCTTTTATTCATGCTATAACTATATTATCCGGAAATCGTAATACACGTGTGAATACATAGACCACAATATGTCCCTAGTGAGCCTCTAGTTGACTAGCTCGTTGTGATCAACAGATAGTCATGGTTTCCTGGCTATGGACATTGGATGTCGTTGATAACGGGATCACATCATTAGGAGAATGATGTGATGGACAAGACCCAATCCTAAGACTAGCACAAAGATCGTGTAGTTCGTTTGCTAGAGCTTTGCCAATGTCAAGTATCTCTTCCTTTGACCATGAGATCGTGTAACTCCTGGATACCGTAGGAGTGCTTTGGGTGTATCAAACGTCACAACGTAACTGGGTGACTATAAAGGTGCACTACAGGTATCTCCGAAAGTATCTATTGTTTTATGCGGATCGAGACTGGGATTTGTCACTCCGTGTAAACGGAGAGGTATCTCTGGGCCCACTCGGTAGGACATCATCATATGCGCAATGTGACCAAGGAGTTGATCACGGGATGATGTGTTACGGAACGAGTAAAGTGACTTGCCGGTAACGAGATTGAACAAGGTATTGGATACCGACGATCGAATCTCGGGCAAGTAAAATACCGATAGACAAAGGGAATTGAATACGGGATCGATTGAGTCCTTGACATCGTGGTTCATCCGATGAGATCATCGTGGAACATGTGGGAGCCAACATGGGTATCCAGATCCCGCTGTTGGTTATTGACCGGAGAACGTCTCGGTCATGTCTGCATGTCTCCCGAACCCGTAGGGTCTACACACTTAAGGTTCGATGACGCTAGGGTTATAAAGGAAGCTTGTATGTGGTTACCGAATGTTGTTCGGAGTCCCGGATGAGATCCCGGACGTCACGAGGAGTTCCGGAATGGTCCGGAGGTAAAGATTTATATATAGGAAGTCCTGTTTCGGCCATCGGGACAAGTTTCGGGGTCATCGGTATTGTACCGGGACCACCGGAAGGGTCCCGGGGGCCCACCGGGTGGGGCCACCTGCCCCGGGGGGCCACATGGGCTGTAGGGGGTGCGCCTTGGCCTACATGGGCCAAGGGCACCAGCCCCAAGAGGCCCATGCGCCTGGGGAAACCCTAAAGGAAGAGTCCCAGCAGGGGAAGGCACCTCCTAGGTGCCTTGGGGGGGGGGGGAGGACTCCTCCCCTGGCCGCCGCCCCCTTGGAGATTGGATCTCCTAGGGGCTGGCGCACCCCCCCTTGGGATCCCTATATATAGTGGGGTAGGAGGGCCTCCCAAACATACCTTATGCCTTTGGTGCAGCCCCTCCCTCTCTCCCAAGTTCTCCTCCTCTTCTCCCATGGTGCTTGGCGAAGCCCTGCGGGATTGCCACGCTCCTCCACCACCACCACGCCGTTGTGCTGCTGTTGGATGGAGTCTTCCTCAACCTCTCCCTCTCTCCTTGCTGGATCAAGGCGTGGGAGACGTCACCGGGCTGTACGTGTGTTGAACGCGGAGGTGCCGTCCGTTCGGCACTTGATCATCGGTGATCTGAATCACGACGAGTACGACTCCATCAACCCCGTTCACTTGAACGCTTCCGCTTAGCGATCTACAAGGGTATGTAGATGCACTCCCCTTTCTACTCGTTGCTGGTCTCTCCATAGATAGATCTTGGTGTTACGTAGGAAATTTTTGAATTTCTGCTACGTTCCCCAACAGTGGCATCATGAGCTAGGTCTATTGCGTAGATTCTTTGCACGAGTAGAACACAAAGTAGTTGTGGGCGTTGATGTTGTTCAATATGCTTACCGTTACTAGTCCAATCTTGTTTCGACGGTATTGTGGGATGAAGCGGCCCGGACCGACCTTACACGTACTCTTACGTGAGACAGGTTCCACCGATTGACATGCACTTGGTGCATAAGGTGGCTAGCGGGTGCCAGTCTCTCCCACTTTAGTCGGAACGGATTCGATGAAAAGGGTCCTTATGAAGGGTAAATAGCAATTGGCATATCACGTTGTGGTCTTGCGTAGGTAAGAAACGTTCTTGCTAGAAACCCATAGCAGCCACGTAAAACATGCAAACAACAATTAGAGGACGTCTAACTTGTTTTTGCAGGGTATGCTTTGTGATGTGATATGGCCAGAAGAATGTGATGAATGATATGTGATGTATGAGATTGATCATGTTCTTGTAATAGGATTCACGACTTGCATGTCGATGAGTATGACAACCGGCAGGAGCCATAGGAGTTGTCTTTATTTTTTGTATGACCTGCGTGTCATTGAAGAACGCCATGTAACTTACTTTACTTTATTGCTAAACGCGTTAGCCATAGAAGTAGAAGTAGTCGTTGGCGTGACAACTTCATGAAGACACGATGATGGAGATCATGATGATGGAGATCATGGTGTCATGCCGGTGACAAGATGATCATGGAGCCCCGAAGATGGAGATCAATGGAGCTATATGATATTGGCCATATCATGTCACAACTATATAATTGCATGTGATGTTTATTATGTTTATGCATCTTGTTTACTTAGGACGACGGTAGTAAATAAGATGATCCCTTACAAAATTTCAAGAAGTGTTCTCCCCTAACTGTGCACCGTTGCTACAGTTCGTCGCTTCTAAGCACCACGTGATGATCGGGTGTGATGGATTCTTACGTTCACATACAACGGGTGTAAGACAGTTTTACACAGCGAAAACACTTAGGGTTAACTTGACGAGCCTAGCATGTGCAGACATGGCCTCGGAACACGGAGACCGAAAGGTCGAGCATGAGTCGTATAGTAGATACGATCAACATGAAGATGTTCACCGATGATGACTAGTCCGTCTCACGTGATGATCGGACACGGCCTAGTTTGACTCGGATCATGTAATCACTTAGATGACTAGAGGGATGTCTATCTGAGTGGGAGTTCATAAGATGAACTTAATTATCCTGAACATAGTCAAAAGACCTTTTGCAAATTATGTCGTAGCTCGCGCTTTAGTTCTACTGTTTTAGATATGTTCCTAGAGAAAATATAGTTGAAAGTTGACAGTAGCGATTATGCGGAAGGTAGAACGCTTATGTCCTTAATGCACTGCTCAGTGTGCTAAACCCCAAACGTCGTTTGTGGATGTTTCGAACATCGAACATACACGTTTTGATAACTACGTGATAGTTCAGTTAAATGGTTTAAGTAGAGGCACCAAAGACGTTTTCGAAACGTCGCGGAACATATGAGATGTTTCGAGGGCTGAAATTGGGATTTCAGGCTCGTGCCCACGTCAAGAGGTATAAGACCTCCGACAATTTTCTTAGCCTACAAACTAAGGGAGAAAAGCTCAATCGTTGAGCTTGTGCTCAGATTGTCTGAG
Source organism: Triticum aestivum (assembly GCF_018294505.1). Classification (NCBI taxonomy): domain Eukaryota; kingdom Viridiplantae; phylum Streptophyta; class Magnoliopsida; order Poales; family Poaceae; genus Triticum; species Triticum aestivum. Next base: position 551,813,605 of record NC_057810.1, on the reverse strand, counting down.
TGCAACAATCACTTGAATCAAGTGGGAGTTGATCTTCCAAATGAGATAGTGATGTTTCTCCAAAGTCATTGCCACCAAGCTGCTAGAGCTTCGTGATGAACTATAACATATCAGGGATAGATATGATGATCCTTGAGGTATTCGCGATGTTTGACACCGCGAAAGTAGAAATCAAGAAGGAGCATCAATTGTTGATGGTTGGTGAAACCACTAGTTTCAAGAAGGGCAAGGGCAAGAAGGGATACTTCATGAAACGGCAAATCGGCTGCTGCACTAGTGAAGAAACCCAAGGTTGAACCCAAACCCGAGACTAAGTGCTTCTGTAATAAGGGGAACAGCTACTGGAGCAGCATTACCCTAGATACTTGGTAGATGAGAAGGCTGGCAAGGTCGATAGAAGTATATTGGATATACATTATGTTAATGTGTACTTTACTAGTACTCCTAGTAGCACCAGGGTATTAAGATACCGGTTCAGTTGCTAAGTGTTAGTAACTCGAAATAAAAAGCTACGAAATAAAAGGAGACTAGCTAAAGGTGAGCTGACGATATGTGTTGGAAGTGTTTCCAAGGTTGATGTGATCAAGCATCGCACGCTCCCTCTACCACCGAGATTGGTGTTTGCGTTGAGCATAGACATGATTGGATTATGTCTATCGCAATACGGTTATTCATTTAAGGAGAATAATGGTTACTCTATTTATTTGAATAATACCTTCGATGGTCTTGCACCTAAATAAATGGTTTATTGAATCTCGATCGTAGTGATACACATTTTCATGCCAAAAGATATAAGATAGTAATGATAGTACCACTTACTTGTGGCACTGCCATGTAAGTCATAATGGTATAAAACGCATGAAGAAGCTCCATGTTGATGGATCTTTGGACTCACTCATTTTTGAAAAGTTTGAGACATGCGAACCATGTCTATTGGTATATATGCATGAAGAAGCTCCATGCAAATGGACCGTTCGGACTCACTTGATTTTGAATCACTTGAGATATGCAAATCATACCACATAGGCAAGATGACTGAAAAGCCTCGGTTTCAATAAGATGGAACAAGATAGCAACTTGTTGGAAGTAACACATTTTGATGTGTGCAGTCCAATGAGTGCTGAGGCATGCAGTGAATATCGTTATGTTCTTACTTCACAGATGATTCGAGTAGATGTTGAGAATATTTACTTGATGAAACACAAGTCTGAATTATTGAATGGTTCAAGTAATTTCAGAGTGAAGTAGCAGATCATTGTGACAAGAGGATAAAATGTCTATGATATGATCATAGAGATGAATATCTGAGTTACGAGTTTTGGCACACAATTAAGACATTGTGGAAATTGTTTCGCAATTAATACCGCCTGGAACACCATAGTGTGATGGTGTGTCCGAACATCATAGTTGCACCCTATTGGATATGGTGCGTACCATGATGTCTCTTATCGAATTACCACTATCGTTCATGGGTTAGGCATTAGAGACAACCACATTCACTTTAAATAGGGCACCACGTAATTCCGATGAGATGACACCGTATGAATTATGGTTTAGAGAAACCTAAGTTGTCGTTTCTTAAAGGTTTGGGGCTGCGACGCTTATGTGAAAAAGTTTCAGGATTAAGCTCGAACCCAAAGCGGATAAAATGCATCTTCATAGGAAACCCAAAACAGTTGGGTATACCTCCTAATTCAGATCCGAAAGCAATATGGATTGTTTCTAGAATCGGGTCCTTTCTCGAGGAAAGGTTTCTCTCGAAAGAATTGAGTGGGAGGATGGTGGAGACTTGATGAGGTTATTGAACCGTCTCTTCAACTAGTGTGTGGCAGGGCACAGGAAGTTGTTCCTGTGGCACCTACACCAATTGAAGTGGAAGCTTATGATATTGATCATGAAACTTCGGATCAAGTCACTACCAAACCTCGTAGGATGACAAGGATGCGTACTACTTCAGAGTGGTACGGTAATCCTGTCTTGAAGGTCATGTTGCTGGACAACAATGAACCTACGAGCTATGGAGAAGCGATGGTGGGCCCGGATTCCGATAAATGGCTCGAGGCCATAAAATCCGAGAACGGATCCATGGACTTTGGTGGACTTGCCCGATGATCGGCAAGCCATTAAGATAAATGGATCTTTAAGAAGAAGACGGACGTGGATGGTAATGTCACCGTCCATGAAGCTCGACTTGTGGCGAAAAGTTTTTCACAAGTTCAAGGAGTTGACTACGATGAGATTTTCTCATCCGTAGCGATGCTTAAGTCCGTCGGATTCATGTTAGCATTAGCTGTATTTATGAAATCTGGCAGATGGATATCAAAACGAGTTTCCTTACCAGTTTTCGTGAGGAAAGGTTGTATGTAATACAATCAGAAAGTTTTTTGTCGATCCTAAGGATGCTAAAAGGTATGCTAGCTCCAGCGATCCTTCTAAGGACTGGAGTGAGCATCTCGGAGTTGGAATGTATGCTTTGATGATGATCAAAGATTTTGGGTTTGTACAAAGTTTATGAGAAACTTGTATTTCCAAATAAGTGAGTGGGAGCACTATAGAATTTCTGATGAGTATATGTTGTTGACATATTGTTGATCAGAAATGACGTAGAATTTCTGGAAAGCATATAGGGTTATTTTGAAAGTGTTTTTCAATGGAAAGCCTGGATTAAGCTGCTTGAGCATTGAGCATCAAGATCTATAAGGATAGATCAAAACGCTTAATGGTACTTTCAAATGAGCACATACCTTGACATGATCTTGAAGGTGTTCAAGATGGATCAGTCAAAGAAGAAGTTCTTGCCTGAGTTGTAAGGTACGAAGTTAAGACTTAAAGCTCGACCACGGCAGAATAGAGAGAAAGGACGAAGGTCGTCCCCTATGCTTAAAACGTAGGCTCTTCAGTATGTTGTGCTGTGTACCGCACCTGAAGTGTGCCTTGCCATGAGTCAGTCAAGGGGTACAAGAGTGATCCAAGAATGGCTCACAGACAGCGGTCAAAGTTATCCTTAGTAACTAGTGGACTAAGGAATTTTCTCGATTATGGAGGTGGTAAAAGAGTTCGTCGTAAAGGTTACGACGATGCAAGCTTGACACCTATCTGGATAGCTCTGAGTAGAGAGACCGGATACATATAATGGAGCAATAATTTAGGATAGCTCCAAGTAGAACAGTTGTTTGGAATAGCTCCAAATAGAGCGTGGTAGCTGCATCTAGGAGATGACATAGAGATTTGTAAAGAACACACGGATCTGAAAGGTTCAGACCCGTTGACTAAAACCTCTCTCACAAGCAACATGATCAAACATAAAACTCATTGAGTGTTAATCACATAGTGATGTGAACTAGACTACTGACTCTAGTAAACTCTTGGGTATTAGTCACATGGCGATGTGACCTGTGAGTGTTAATCACATGGCGATGTTAACTAGATTATTGACTCTAGTGCAAGTGGGAGACTGTTGGAAATATGCCCTAGAGGCAATAATAAAAGTATTATTATTATATTTCCTTGTTCATGATAATTGTCTTTTATTCATGCTATAACTGTATTATCCGGAAATCGTAATACACGTGTGAATACATAGACCACAATATGTCCCTAGTGAGCCTCTAGTTGACTAGCTCGTTGTGATCAACAGATAGTCATGGTTTCCTGGCTATGGACATTGGATGTCGTTGATAACGGGATCACATCATTAGGAGAATGATGTGATGGACAAGACCCAATCCTAAGACTAGCACAAATGATCGTGTAGTTCATTTGCTAGAGCTTTGCCAATGTCAAGTATCTCTTCCTTTGACCATGAGATCGTGTAACTCCTGGATACCGTAGGAGTGCTTTGGGTGTATCAAACGTCACAACGTAACTGGGTGACTATAAAGGTGCACTATGGGTATCTCCGAAAGTATCTATTGTTTTATGCGGATCGAGACTGGGATTTGTCACTCCGTGTAAACGGAGAGGTATCTCTGGGCCCACTCGGTAGGACATCATCATATGCGCAATGTGACCAAGGAGTTGATCACGGGATGATGTGTTACGGAGCGAGTAAAGTGACTTGCCGGTAACGAGATTGAACAAGGTATTGGTATACCGACGATCAAATCTCGGGCAAGTAAAATACCGCTAGACAAAGGGAATTGTATACGTGATCGATTGAGTCCTTGACATCGTGGTTCATCCGATGAGATCATCGTGGAACATGTGGGAGCGAACATGGGTATCCAGATCCCGCTGTTGGTTATTGACCGGAGAACGTCTCGGTCATGTCTGCATGTCTCCCGAACCCGTAGGGTCTACACACTTAAGGTTCGATGACGCTAGGGTTATAAAGGAAGCTTGTATGTGGTTACCGAATGTTGTTCGGAGTCCCGGATGAGATCCCGGACGTCACGAGGAGTTCCGGAATGGTCCGGAGGTAAAGATTTATATATAGGAAGTCCTGTTTCGGCCATCGGGACAAGTTTCGGGGTCATCGGTATTGTACCGGGACCACCGGAAGGGTCCCGGGGGCCCACCGGGTGGGGCCACCTGCCCCGGGGGGCCACATGGGCTGTAGGGGGTGCGCCTTGGCCTACATGGGCCAAGGGCACCAGCCCCAAGAGGCCCATGCGCCTGGGGAAACCCTAAAGGAAGAGTCCCAGCAGGGGAAGGCACCTCCTAGGTGCCTTGGGGGGGGAGGACTCCTCCCCTGGCCGCCGCCCCCTTGGAGATTGGATCTCCTAGGGGCTGGCGCACCCCCCCCCTTGGGATCCCTATATATAGTGGGGTAGGAGGGCCTCCCAAACAGACCTTATGCCTTTGGTGCAGCCCCTCCCTCTCTCCCAAGTTCTCCTCCTCTTCTCCCATGGTGCTTGGCGAAGCCCTGCGGGATTGCCACGCTCCTCCACCACCACCACGCCGTTGTGCTGCTGTTGGATGGAGTCTTCCTCAACCTCTCCCTCTCTCCTTGCTGGATCAAGGCGTGGGAGACATCACCGGGCTGTACGTGTGTTGAACGCGGAGGTGCCGTCCGTTCGGCACTTGATCATCGGTGATCTGAATCACGACGAGTACGACTCCATCAACCCCGTTCACTTGAACGCTTCCGCTTAGCGATCTACAAGGGTATGTAGATGCACTCCCCTTTCTACTCGTTGCTGGTCTCTCCATAGATAGATCTTGGTGTTACGTAGGAAAATTTTTGAATTTCTGCTACGTTCCCCAACATGGAGCTGGATCAAAAAGAATGTAGGAACAAGTGGCAAGATATCTTTCCTGTAGTGAAATCGGTGGCACCGAGTTGTGTGCTTCGGTTGCACCAAAAGAATTCGGTTGGACCGAAAACAACAGATCGGTGTGACCAAGTTCATCACAGAGAAAACACTTGTCACCTCAGCTCACTAGTCAAGTAAGATCTCACAAGGATTTGCAAGGAGTTAACTGAAAGATTTGCAAAGAATTTGATGCAGGGAATGCAGAACAAAAGAATCAGAAAAGAAATCTAGATGAAGTTTTTTTTTGAGAAAGGGGAAACAAATATGCATGAGACAAATGCAAGAGCGCAGAAAAGAACACAAGAGAACTTCATCTAGAGTTGGTCGGGGACAAGATCACCTATGTTAGAGTATATTGACTTAGGTGTCAAGTGAGATCACTTGATCATAGGTCATACTCATCGTTTAAGCTCAAGATTGGGTTACCATTTTTCATTTAAGCATTTTGATGTATTCACATCTTGTTGAGTTGCTTTGACTCATGTCTTGGAGTAAAGCTTCTCTAAGATGGAATAACATACCTTGGGTGGTGGTGTTGATCGTGATCATGTAGTTGAACTTGTGTGGGTTGCTCAAGGTTGATGTAGCTCGTCAAGAGTTGGGAGCTCCACTTGGTATTTGAGTTCATCTACCTACATGAGTTAGTCTTGCAAGGAAGAGAACTTGTGCATCCAAAATGACAATCATCAAACTCAATATAGAATTTGTCAAAGGATATGTTTGAAGGGTTTCGTGCTTCCTTGTCTTCAACCACCAAAAAGTAGAGACTTGGTGATGTAGAGATTACTCAAGATGTGAGTGAGTTGCAATCTCATAGATTTAAATCCATCCAAGTACCTACATTGGTTAGAGAGCATGCAAGGGTCCGAATATATCCAAGATATATGATTATCATCATAAGAGAAATATCATGGAATAGTCATAGGCATGTATCCAAATGGAGTTCCTACTCCAAGTTTGAAGCATCAATGATGTTCAATTCACCTCTTAACCTGCAAAACACTTTCTCATCAAGTTGTTTAGTGAAAATATCGGCCAATTGTTTTTCGGTATGAACATGTTTAAGGTTAATGTCACCCTTAGCAACATGATCTCGAATGAAATGATGACGAACTTCAATGTGCTTAGTTCGAGAATGTTGCACGAGATTGTGAGCAATCTTAATAGCACTTTCATTGTCACAAAGTAAAGAAACATGTTTCACATATATCCCATAATCCTTAAGAGTTGGGGTCATCCAAAGTAATTGAGCACAACATGACCCAACGGCAATGTATTCCGCTTCGGCGGTGGATAAGGATATCGAGTTTTGTTTCTTGGAGGACCAAGAGACAAGAGATCTACCAAGAAATTGACAAGTACCCGAAGTGGACTTCCTATCAACCTTGTCTCCGGCATAGTCCGAGTCAGAGTAGCCAACAAGATTAAAAGAGGCCCTCTTTGGATACCAAATGCCAAAGTTTGGTGTATGAATTAAGTATCTCACTATCCTTTTCACGGCCTTGAGATGACACTCTTTAGGGGGCGCTTGAAATCGTGCACACATGCACACGCTTAGCATAATATCAGGACGAGAGGCACATAGATATAACAATGAACCAATCATAGAGCGATAAACTTTTTGAACAATGGGTTCTCTGTCCTTAGTCAAGTCAAGATGCCCACTAGTAGGCATGGGTGTAGTCATACCTTTGCATTTTTGCATATTGAACTTCTTGAACAAGTCTTTGGTGTACTTCGTTTGAGAGACAAAGGTGCCTTCCTTAGTTTGCTTGATTTGAAAACCAAGAAAGAACTTGAGTTCACTCATCATAGACATCTCAAACTTCTCCAACATTAGCTTCCCAAACTTCTCACTAAAAAGAGGGTTAGTTGATCCAAATATAATATCATTGACATAAATTTGGCACACAAATAATTCTCCATTAACCCTTTTAGTGAAAAGAGTAGAATCAATTTTTCCAATTTCAAAGCCTTTTTCAATAAGGAACTTGGTCAAGCATTTATACCATGCTCTAGGAGCTTGTTTAAGACTATAAAGAGCTTTGTGAAGTTTGTAAACATGATTAGGTTTCTTAGGATTGACAAAGCCAGGAGGTTGTTTAACATAAACTTCCTCCTCAATTTCACCATTTAGAAAAGCACTTTTAATGTCCATTTGGTACAAGGTGATATCATGGTGATTAACATAGGCAAGTAAGATGCGAATGGACTCAAGTCTAGCAACGGGGGCATATGTCTCACCATAGTCCATACCTTCGACTTGAGTGTAGCCTTGGGCGACGAGACGTGCTTTGTTGCGAACCACTTGTCCATCTTCATTTTGCTTGTTGCGAAACACCCACTTGGTACCGATGATGTTGTGGTTGTTGTCGGACTTCTCGAACAATGTCCACACTTGGTTTCTCTCAAAGTTGTGTAGTTATTCGTGCATGGCATTTATCCGATCCAGATCTTCCAATGCTTCTTCAACCTTCATAGGTTCAATGCTAGAGATGAATGAATAATGTTCACAAAAGTTAGCCAAACGAGATTTAGAGCGTGTAATTCTCCCGGTTTGGATATCATTGTAGATTTGCTCGACGGGATGGTCTCTAGCAACTCTTGCTCGAACTCATGAGAGCTTTTGCTTTGATCGGGGTGGAACATCTTCTTCATCATATTGTTCTTCTTCTTGGCCTTCATCGTTGTTGACGTTGTTGTTCTCTCGTCGTGGTGGAGAAGGAGGTTGTTGATGTTCATCTTGGTGTACTTCCTCATTTTCTTCATCTTGGTGTGTCCCGCTTGTGGATGCTTCCATATCAACTCTTGGTTCACCTTGTCGTGAGGTGGAAGCTTCCACTTGGACGGACGAGGTACTCTCTTTCACCTCCGTTGGATGAACCTTGCCAATAGAAAAGTCTTGGATTGCTTCCGAAGGATCTTTATATCCTACATCAATTGGCAATTGCTCTACTTGCGAGCCGTTAGATTCATCAAACTTCACATCTACCGTCTCTTCAACCTTTCGGGTGAAATTATTGTAGACACGGTAAGTGTGAGAGTTTGAGCCATAACCAAGTAGGAAACCTTCATGAGATTTAGGAGCAAATTTAGAACGATGATGCTTATCAAGAATGTAGCACTTTGAGCCGAATACTCGAAAGTATCCAACTTGAGGTTTGTTACCGGTGAGGAGCTCGTATGCCGTTTTGCCGAGTAGCTTGTGAAGATACAAGCGATTTGTTGCATGACAAGCTGTCTCAACCGCTTCCGCCCAAAAGTGCTTCGGCATCTTGTACTCATCAAGCATCGTTCTCGCCATTTTGATGAAAGTCCGGTTCTTCCTCTCAACAACTCCATTTTGTTGAGGTGTGTACGTAGCCGAGTAATCATGTGAAATCCCTTCTTCATCAAGAAAGGTGTCCACATTTGCGTTCTTGAACTCCGTTCCGTTGTCGCTGCGAACCTTCTTAGTCTTCACTTCAAATTGATTTTGGGCCTTCCTAGCGAAGTTTTTAAAGATCTTTTGGACCTGCGATTTATCATCAAGAAAGAACACCCACGTAAATTTTGAAAAACATCAACTATAACTAGACCAAAAGAATTTCCACCGATACTTTTCTAAGCGTTGGGACCGAAAAGATCCATGTGAAGTAGCTCGAGCGGCCTCCTTGTGGTCATGATGTTCTTCACGGGATGCCTTCCTCCAACCTGTTTACCTGCTTGACAAGCGCTGCAAAGCTATCCTTATCAAATATGACATCATTAACACCGAGGATATGATTACCTTTAATAAGCTTGTCAAGGTTTCGCATGCCCACATGACCTAACCGTCTATGCCACAACCAACCTTTAGAAGATTCAGCAAACAAGCAAGTTCTAGGTTGAGCCTTTTTAGTGAAATCAACAATGTATAGATCACCTTTGCGTATACCGGTAAAGACCATTTTATGGTTATCTCTATGAAACACTTGGCAATCTACTTCGGTAAATAGAACATTGAAACCAAAGTCAGCTAGTCTAGAAACAGAAAGCAGATTATAGCCAAGAGATTCAACGAGCATGACATTTTGTATGGAGCTATCATGTGAGATGGCCACCTTACCGAGGCCAACCACCTTACCCTTTGAGTTATCACCAAAAGTGACATACTTTCGAGGGCCGTCGTTTTCAGCAAGCTCACCAAACATATCTTTATATCCGGTCATGTGATCGGTACATCCACTGTCAAGGACCCATTCCTTTCCTCCTGCCATGCATCCCTGAAGATTTGCCATAAGACCAAAGTGTCTCATTGCATCATCAAGATCATAGTCACTAACGTCATCCTCATCATAGTACCCATGTTCATTATCATCATGTGGTGGGTCAATTCCTAGAGAGGGTGAATCGTTAGACAAATGATTTTGATAATAGTCATCTTTATGAATTCTAATAGCTTCAGAAATAATATCACTAATGATTCCAACCTCTCCTTTGGCACGCATAAGATTTGTGAGCTCAAATAGAGAATCACCAAACTTAGGATCATTGGAATTCATCTTACTCAAGGCAATAGACCTATGAAGAATTTCATCTAGATTTTGCAAGGAATAATTTGGGAATCATTCCTCAAGAAATTTCCTTATGGTGTAGGCACATTCAAGAGTAGGCAAGCAACCAATCAAGTTTCTAGGCAAACCTCTAGTAAGATTAACAGTTCTAAGATTGCGAATCATGTCAATTGACTCATCAAAGGTAGGATGCATAGGATCAACATGAGGTGCACAAGGGCTAGTAATGTATTAATTCAAATGATATTCATTGAAAATCACAAGCATCTCATTTTTCCACTCATGAAAATACTCTCCATCAAGTATGGGCACTCTATGTCTAAGACTCCCCAAAGTAGACTCATCCATATTCCTCCAATGATGATTAAACCAAGGCAATGGAGACCAAAGCTCTAATACCAATTGAAAGGATCAAGAAGAGGTGTCTAGAGGGGGGGTGATTAGACACTCAACACAAAGTTGACAGTTTTTAATCTCTTTAAGTTGAAGTGGAGTTTTGGCACAAGTTTAACCATTTACAATACAAATCAAGCAAGCATGCAAAGAGTATATGAGCAGCGGAAAGTAAAGCATGCAACTTGCAAGAAAGTAAAGGGATGGGATTGGAGTATGCAAACGCAATTTGAGACATGGATGTTTTTGTCATGGTTCCGATAGGTGGTGCTATCGTACATCCACGTTGATGGAGACTTCAACCCACGAAGGGTAACGGCTGCGCGAGTCCATGGAGGGCTCCACCCACGAAGGGTCCACGAAGAAGCAACCTTGTCTATCCCACCATGGCTGTCGCCCACAAAGGACTTACCTCACTAGGGTATATCTTCACGAAGTAGGCGATCTCCTTGCCCTTACAAACTCCTTGGTTCAACTCCACAATCAACTCCATAATCTTGACAGAGGCTCCCAAGTGACACCTAACCAATCTAGGAGACACCACTCTCCATAAGGTAATAGATGGTGTGTTGATGAAGAACTCGTTGCTCTTGTGCTTCAAATGATAGTCTCCCCAACACTCAACTCTCTCTCATAGGATATAGATTTTGTGGAAAGAAGATTTGAGTGGAAAGCAACTTTTGGAAGGCTAGAGATCAAGATTTATGTGGTAGGAATGGAATATCTTGACCTCGGCACAAGTGTAGGTGGTTCTCTCTCAGAAAATGTATGTTGGAAGTGTAGGCATGTTCTGATGGCTCTCTCCATGAATGAAGAGTGGGTGGAGGGGTATATATAGCCTCCACACAAAATCTAACCGTTACACACAACTTACCAAACTCGGTGGGACCGAATCGTTAAACTCGGTCAGACCGATTTAGTTCATAATGTGACCGTTAGGCACTTCGGTGGGACCGACATGTCAACTCGGTGGGACCGATATCTTTAGGGTTAGGGCATAAAGTAATCTCGGTGAGACCGATTACACAAACTCGGTGAGACCGATTTTGGTAATAGACAAATAGAGATTTGGTCAGGCAAACTCGGTGGGACCGATTCGCTCATCTCGGTTGGACCGAAACGTTACGAAAGGGAAACAGAGAGTTTGCATTGCAATCTCGGTGGGACCAACTGCTCATCTCAGATTGACTGAAATGTTACGAAGGGAAACAGAGAGATTACAATCCCATCTCGGTGAGACCGAGATCCCTATCCGTGAGACCGAAAAGACTAGGGTTTCTGGCAGTGGCTATGTCAATTGAACTCGGTGGCACCGGATAGAAAGATTCGGTGGGGCTGAGTTTGATTTTTTGTTTGGGACATATGTGGATGTGAGAAAGTGGTTGAGGGCTTTGGAGCATATCACTAAGCACTTTGAGCAAGCAAGCCATTAAGCAACCCCTCATCCCCTCTTAATAGTATTGGCTTTCCTATGGACTCAATGTGATCTTGGATCACTAAAAGTAAAATGTAGAGTCTTGTGCTTTGAGCTTGAGCCAATCCTTTGTCATTGGCATCTTGAAGGGGTTCCACATCCTCTAGTCGATGCCACTCCATTGTTGAACTTATCTGAAACATACTAGGTAAGAGTATTAGTCCAACAAGAGATATGTTGACATTAATTACCAAAATCACCCAGGGAGCACTTGTGCTTTCACCATTCCCACTGCGGCTCTGGGCAGCCAAGCGGGGGAGCTACCATACAAGAAGGGGGGGTAACAGGGAGTATGAGATTTTGGAGCTCACTAAGAGCACGATGGTTGCTCCTTCTTGATCTTGCGTTGTTTTTTTCCTTGAATAGAAAAGGGTGATGCAGCAAAGTAGAGATAAGTATTTCCCTCAGTTCGAGAAGCAAGGTATCAATCTAGTAGGAGACAACACACAAATTACCGAATACCTGCACAAAAAATCAAACAAACTTGCACCCAACGCGATAAAGGGGTTGTCAATCCCTTCAAGGTTACTTGCAAAAGTGAGATCTAATAGAGATAGGTAAATGATAAAATAAATATTTTTGATATTTTTGGATTATAGATCCGAAAGTAAAAGATTGCAATAATAGTAGATCGGAAACTAATATTGTAGATCGAAAACTTGTATGATGGAAAGTAGTAGATCAGAAACTTGTATGATGGAAAATAGACCCCGGGGCCATAGGTTTCACTAGAGGCTTCTCTCAGAGCACCTCCAACAACCGCGCTAAAAGATGCGCGCGCGGTAAACTAGCTTTTTAGCGCGTGCGGGACATTTTTGCACGCTCCAGTGGTGGCGGCAAAGTAGCGCGCGCGGGAAAAGGCGGCAGCTCACGCGCTAGATTTGGCGCACCGCGTCCGATGCGCCTATAAAATTGTAGTGCCCTCTGCCGCTCCCTCTACTGCTTTCTCTCCTTGCCGCCGACACGACACCACCGCGCCACCATGCCACCTCGCTGCTGGGGAGGTTCGGGCTACCAGGGCATCTGCGTGCATCCGTTCGGCACCTACTCCGCCTCGATTCGGTCGGGCGGCGGCGTGCGCCTCGGCCTCGGAACCTTCGACACCGCCCAGGATGGCGCCCGCACGTACGACACTGCGGCGTGGCGCCTCCGGCAGTCCTGTTGGGACATGAACTTCACCGAGGTGGCGATGCGGGAGCGGGCACATGAGTTGGCGCCTTTCCCACGGCTTATCACTCACGAGGATCGTTGCAAAAACCAGAGGCGGGAGCGCCGTCTTAGCCTGGCCGAGATGGACGAGGAAGCCATGGCATTGTGGAGGCAACGCTTCCCGCAAGACATCATCAACGAGGAACAATTCTTCGTTGAGAGGAGGGCAGAGAGGGAGGAGAGAAGGAAGGAGCAAGTCGCCTATTGCAAGGACAAGCGAACGTGGAAGGCGGTCGCTAAATACAACATCACGCTAGGAGATGCGTCGTCCTGGGACTCCCGCGACGAGCGGTTCCTTGACGCCTATGCTCAGATGTGGAGGAGGACATCACCGAGGCAGAGTCCGAGTCGGAGAATGACGAGTAGTAGTAGTTTTTAATTTTATTTTGTATCATAGAAGTAGGCTATGTGACGAACTATGAACTATATATCATTGGAGAAGCCTAGATGTATGCATTTTGTATCATAGAAGCAGGCTATGTGATGAACTAGAACTATATATCGTTGGAGAAGTCTAGATGTACGCATATTGTATCGTAGAAGCAGGCTATGTGCCGAACTATCTCCATATTTGTATGCTCGGAACCAAATATGTATCGAATTGTCAAGAAAAAAATAAATATAGCGTGCCTACTAGAGCGGCTCAGGCGTGCTTTATTTTGCAGTGGCCGCTGGAGCCAGCGCACCGCTACACGCAAAACCTGGCTTACCCGATGCAGTATTCTGACTTTTAGCGTGTCGCGCGTTGCGCGCCTGTTGGAGATGCTCTCAAGATAGCAAATAATACGGTGGGTGAACAAATTACTACCAAGCAATTGATAGAAAAGTGCAAAGTTATGACGATATCTAAGGCAATGATCATGAATATAGGCATCACGTCTGTGTCAAATAGACCGAAACGATTCTGCATCTACTACTATTACTCCACACATCAACCACTATCCAGCATGCATCTAGAGTATTAAGTTCATAAAGAACGGAGTAATGCATTAAGTAAGATGACATGATGTAGAGGAATTAACTCAAGCAATATGATGACAACCCCATCTTTTTATCCTTGATGGCAACAATACAATACATGCCTTGCTGCCCCTACTATCACTCGGAAAGGACACCGCAAGATTGAACCCAAATCTAAGCACTTCTCCCATTGCAAGAAAAACCAATCTAGTTGGCCAAACCAAACCGACAGTTCGAAGAGAATTACAAATATACCCAATCATGCATATAAGAATTCAAAGAAGATTCAGATAATATTCATAGATAAGCTGATCATAAATCCACAATTCATCGGATCTCGGCAAACACACCGCAAAAAATTACTACACCGAATAGATCTCCAAGAACACCGAGGAGAACATGGTATTGAGAATCAAAGTGAGAGAAGAAGCCATCTAGCTACTAGCTATGGACCCATAGGTCTGTGGTAAACTACTCACGCTTCATCGAAAGGGCAATAGAGTTGATGTAGAAGCCTTCCGTGATTGAATCGCCCTCCGACAGGACGCCAAAAAAGGCCCCTAGATAGGATCTCATGGGTACAGAAGGTTGTGGTGGCGGAAAAGTGTTTTTGTGGATGCCCCTGATGGTTTGGTGATATATGGGAATAGATAGGCGAAAGAATTAGGTCAGGAGGGTCACGTGGGGCCCACAAGGGTGGGGGCGGGCCCTCCATCCCCGTGGCCGCCTCGTGGCTCCTCTGACTTCATCTCCAAGTCTCCTCTTTGTCTTCTGGTCCAAGAAAAATCATTGCGAAGGTTTCATTCCGTTTGCACTCCGTTTGGTATTCCTTTTATGCGAAACTCAAAAACAAGGAAAAACAGGAACTGGCACTGGGCTCTAGGTTAATAGGTTAGTCCTAAAAATAATATAAAATAGCATATTAATGCATATAAAACATCCAAAACAGATAATATAATAGCATGGGACAATAAAAAATTATAGATACGTTGGAGACGTATCAATGGTGACGCCACTGGGGTTTGGGGAAGACCGCAGCGAGGACTTCAACGACAGAGGCCATGGAAGGGTTCGGAGCTTGCAGGGAAGATGGCCTGAGGTCACAAGTTTGTTCTGGAGGACACCCATGCCTTCTGTGATACCTCAGGATCCTCGATGAGCGGCAGAGATCGGCTGGCATGCGTCAATGGTGGTGGTCTGAGGCCAAAGGCGGGCAAGATGTGTCGTGGTGCTCGGTCATGGACGTCTCTAGTCCAACTCATAGGCTGGTAGGAGGAGGGTACCTCGTAAGAGCTTACTGGTAAGGTTGCAGTGCTTCAGTTGTCGTTGGCCACGTGTCAGACAGACGATGACGATAGGGCGCTCTCTGGCGTACTTGCGGGAGAGGGCTAGAGGGAAGGAGAGAGAACAGAGGGTGATGGGGGTTGATCGGTCCACTGTCTGCGGTGTCAGAGGAGGCCAGCGGCAGTGGCGTCGCATGTTCGGGAATCGAGTTTGTCAGAGTTGAGTGGTCACCATGAGGTAGGGTGAAAGGACCCAGATGTCGCCTAGAGGGGGGGGGGTGAATAGGCACTTTAAACTAATTATGGTTTTGGCTTGATTAAAGGCGAATAAAACTAATGTTTAATTTGTCAAGAACAAAACCTAAATAAGATAGGCTCAACTAAGTGCACCAACAATTTATGCTAAACAAGATAAACTACTATGTGATAGCAAGATATATAACTTGAAGCATGATAGATATCACAAAGTGCATAACTAGAGGGCTTGAGGAAGAGATAACCAAGGCACGCAGAGGCGGTGATGTATCCCGAAGTTCACACCCTTGCGGATGCTAATCTCCATTGGAGTCGTGTGGATGCACAATGCTCCCCAAGCGCCACAATGGCTCACCGCATTCTCCTCATGCCCTCGCACAATGCAAGGTGTCATGACTCTTCTAAGGGACCCTTGAGGGTGGTCAACGAAACCATACAATTGGAGACCCTTGAGGGCGATCACCGAACCGGTGCAAATTGCCCATGACAATCTCCACAACTTAATTGGAGCCTCCCAAAGCTTGCCCGAAGCTTTACACCACAATGATTGAGCTTCATGATAGTAACTACAGTCTAGGACGCCCAAGCACCCAAGAGGATCAAACTCTCACTACAAAAAAATACACTTCCGTGATGATACGTGTTTGTCACAGTAGGTCACGTTTTGTGTCATACATGTACATTTATGAAGATTTTATGACAGAATCAAGATAGTCATACATGTGTTGTCGTAAAAGTGTTCCATGACAATACCAAAGTTATCATCACGGAAGTGTTCACTTCCATGACTATAAATGACGCGTCATGGAAGTGCTTTCGTCAAGGGTAACCGACACTTGGCATCCACCGTAACGGGTCACCGTTAAGCTATCGGGTCTGATTTTGGATCCGATAACAACAACCTGGACCAATGGGGATTTCCACGTGTAAAATTCTAATTGGCCGAAGGAAACACATGTCAGTTCATCATTGGGTCAGATAGGCGCCTATGGTATGTCGACACGTGTGATGGCCCAACACTGGCCCATTTAGCTTACAAAGGACAGCCCATTTGACTCGGTCAAAAGCTAGCGGGTTGGCCCATGAAAAGCCTATGAATAGTCTGTTCGCATATAGCCCATTTTATGACCTTATAACTCACTGCCTGTTAGGGCCGCCCAACAGCGTCATGTGGGCCGTCGAATATAACACCAGCCCGTTTCGCTATCGGCCCATGTATGACCCACGACATCTTTTGGCCCATATGAGGCCTTTCGTATATTTGGGCCCTTTAGAGGCCAAACAGTGACTCTGGCCCATAATGAACAATAAATTTCTTTATACCCATTAACGGCCCATGAATCACATGGGCCATTTCCAGCCCGTGTTAGCTTTCGGCCTACTGACAGCCCATACGTTTTTGGGCTCCTTTTCAGCCCTCGATTACTTCCGGCCCGTTACTGGCCTGTTTGTTGGGGAATGTAGCAATAATTCAAAAATTTCCTATGTGTTCCCAAGATCAATCTAGGAGAAGCTAGCAACGAGAGAGAGAGAGAGAGAGAGAGAGAGAGAGAGAGAGAGAGAGAGAGAGAGAGAGAGAGAGAGCATCTTCATACCCTTGAAGAACGCTAAGCGGAAGCGTTACAAGAACGCGGTTGATGGAGTCGTACTCGTGATGATTCAAATTGCGAAAGATCCGATCTAGCGCCGAATGGATGGCGCCTCCACGTTAAACACACGTATAGCCCGGGGACGTCTCCTCCTTCTTGATCCAGCAAGGGGAGAGGAGAAGTTGAGGGAGAGCTCTGACATCACG